>NW_023614237.1:0-60001 GCF_013339695.2 Rhipicephalus sanguineus
CTCTCCCACACATGCCTCTCCACTGCCTGCACTGTGACGCTTCGGAACTCTCAGACTCGCATCACAGCAAGAGTTGAGTGCCCTAACACACACGTACACATGATGATGTCAACCTCTCGTTGGCGACAAGCCAAAGGGGAACATTGACAGCATTGCTGTTTTCTGGATTGAGTGTTGCCTCCAGCCAACGAATGATGCGTTTCATGGGCCTCCAAATAATAGAGCAATCCTTCTTCTAAGTAAGGCATGTTGCTAGGATAGTTGGGTCATAAATTTAGAACGCTTAAACTGCGCGAAGAAGACACGCTAGAAACATATAACACGCACACACATGAAGCGCGGTCTTTCAACTGTGTTTATTTCTTTAAGGTAGAACATTTATAAGAGTTGACAGAGAGCAATCGCACCAATAATCCAACAACAGGCTGCCAAAATGTGACAAGACCATGTGGGCGTTACAATCCCAGAAAGGTCCTTAAGCGACCACCCAAGAAATTTATTTCCTTTGTCTTTTTTTTTTGCGATAAAGAAAGCCCCGATGACCTCTCTTTCTGTTCTTGTTTTTGCCTTAGAAAAGAATTAAGTTTTTTCCAGCTGAGGAAAACAGCTCATGCTGTCGCATTTCTTGCATTGCAAGGCAACATTACTGCCCGAACCAGTGCGCACGGATCGCTTGTGTGCGCGTTCATTGAAGCAGCGGCCAGTTTGACCAATATACGACCGACCACAGGACAAAGGAACTTAATAAATAAAATTTGACATGCCTTCTGTATACTCATTCTTGTGGTCCTTTGTGCACGGGCCTTGCTCGTTTTAAATGCGAAGGCATTTCTTAGTCGGGCTATGTCAGGCGTCCGGCGTTGTCCGCGGCGCCCTCTCCCATAGCAACAGCTGCGGGCGCGCGCGCTTATCCTATCCCCTAGCAACCGGAGCATGTGGTGCGAGAGTGTAGGAGAGGGTAGGTGCAGTGCTTCGCCGCTCCTTCTCTCTCCGTTCGCTCTCTCTCCTCCCTGCGCCCCACTCTCCCGTCCGCTGGCGCCTCACTCTCGACCGTTCGCTTGCTGGGCGCCTCTCAAGGCGATGGCAGAAGTCGGTGAAGGCGAATGTCTGACGGTAACGGTACCCTCTCTCGGCGCAAGAAATGCATTCGCATTTCCTCACGATTCTTTTCGGGGAGGTGGGGGCATTTTTTTTTCCTTTAGTCAGCAGAGGGCACACTTTTTTTAATTTGCATGTCACTAAAAACACGATGCAAATTCCGTACCTTTCTGCTACCTTTTTGATGTCGTTTGATAGGCAGTGCAAATATGGCATAACTTAAGGTGGCTGTTGAATCAAGGGTTGCTGTTTCCTTTGTGTAGATTTTATTTTCTGAAGTAGGCTTTCAGAAGTGCTGCGGATTAAGTGATCTGGGTAACCGGTGGACAGCAGGCATTCAACCTGATTGTTGAAACTGGCTACAACCGTGTGTGCACGGATTTCTGTAGGGCTGAGAGGAAGCTAGACATGGTGATGCCTCGTTTAATGAGTTTGGAGTGTGCGCTCTTCTAAGGCAACAGACTTTTCTTAGATCTCGGGTTGTATGACCAGTACACGATGGTGTCGGTGAAATGCAGCTTAAAATCTAAAAACTGGGTGCAGTTGATCTTGGTCAACAAACTGTTCGAAGTACGGAGCACAGCGATGTTTAGACACGAGGTGGAACTCCGGGTGCTCTGTGATGCATCCTTCAGGCTGCGCAGCAGGGACAGGGTCTCCCACCTCTCGACAGCAGAGGCACTCCTCCTCACTAAAGTTGTCGAGTATCATCCAATGTCCGCATTCGCACCTGAAACAGCACCAAACAACTGCTCAAAAACTTCATGTTGAGCTGCGTTCATAAGATAGTGCACGCAATACATAGGGGCGCCTCTTTTGCATAAGGTATCGTTGGTCGAGAGCTGCGCATGACAAAGTTAACAGGAATCATTCGGTCGAGGTGTAGTCCGATTAAGATATAATTCCTTGATCAAAATTTAATGCCTTGAGGCATAGCTTCATTGCGGTGTCAATCGCACTAAATAAGTTCTATCCTGGTCCGGGTGAGTTGGTGTGGTTTGACGTACAATACAGGTGTCGCAAGGGGCGCTTTTGACAGTTGTCGAGTCCAATCGAGTCCAACCGGGATTATTTCCCTGTTGCCGTCCCTATCGCGGCTCGAATGCGATAGAAAGTGCACGATACAGTCAGCGTGAATGGCGCATTCGTAGACACGACGGCGTAGACACCACTGCGGACTGGGCTCAATGACATCGCTTTGATACTGCATAAATAAGAAGCCGCAGGAGAGATTGCACAGCGCACGCGGACGGAATTCAGGCCCTAGAGGTAAACCCTCGCTTCGTCGCGTTGACGCACCATCCTACTTCCGAGGCACCTAGCAGAAGCACCATTCCTTTTTCCTGTACGGAAGAAATACGTGGACAGTTAAACGCTTTAGCACCTACCAGTCAGCACGGGTGAGTCGCGAACGAAGCTCTTCACCGACGACGTCGGAGAACCGTGAGGGGACGTCGAGATGAGCGGGCGTCTCCGCATCGGCTCCGCCTTTGGTATACTTTTATCGGTCTTCTGAGTTAAATCTTCTCTGTTTTTATCACCAGCGTTTTCGCTAAGCTTAAGGGAACAACCGGATACCATTTTGGCCCGGGCCACCCAAATTTTCTTCCTTTTTAAATCAACGCTTCGCCTTCACTCGCTAAGCCTCGAGTAGGCTTAACACCACTACGTACCCCTGTGCCGGCGCGCCCCGCCGCTGCGCCGCCATCATGCCTGAGGCCATGATGGAAGGAGAACCAATCACTCACGAGGAAGCCAGCGCGCCTGGCTGGATCGACGCAGTTCGACGTCGAGCAACATCTCCAACTACGACCACCGGCAAGCCAGCCGGCACCCGCATTGGCGCTCTGCGAACCGGAGCTGCGACGAGGGTTGCAGCCGCCAGCCGGCTCCCCCCGCTGCCAACTGATCATCACCGTGTCATCGTCCGCCCCGGAGATGGACTGGATGTGCATAAGTGCAACAAGCTGAAGTTTTTACAAGCTCTACTATTCGCTGCACGACTCCCGCCAACGGCGGCAGAGGAAGATATCGTCTGCACTAACGACACACAGAATATCTTTGTTATCAGCACGCCGAGCTTACAAACGGCCAAAGCGTACGCTAAAGTGCGAGCAATTGTTCTCATGGAGCGAGCACATCCAGTATCCGCTTACGTAGTCGCCTGTGGCACCTCCAGCCGAGGCGTAGTCCGAGGGGTCGACGCTGACCTTCCGGACTCAGAGGTACAACGCCTGTTCGTCTCATTCCACAACCCCACGTTACTGGGGGTACGACGAATCAAGAATACAACCACCATCATCCTTCTCTTCGACGGACTTAAAGTCCCCAACTATGTGCGCTGCGGCATGCATGCTTCGGCGGCGTTGCAAGCGACAGATCGACACCTGCCGCAACTGCGGCCGAGCCTGGCATCGACAAGACGTCTGCCCTACCCCATCCGAGAAAGTCTGTGATAACTGCGGTATCAAACCCACCGGACTCGACCATGTGTGTGTGTGTGTGTGTGACATCCAAGTGCGCGTTGTGCGGCCAGGCCCACATTACGGGCGACCGCACATGCCCAAATCGCTATCAAATCCCTTACGTCGTTCGACGTTGATGCCTGCGCAACAACAACCAGCAGACCCAAGCAGGCTCGGCCAAGCAACCAGGCCCGAGTCCACACTGTAAAAAAATTACTCCCAGGTGGGAGTAAAATGCTTGTCCTCTAGCGACACCCCATTGGGAGTTTTTTTATACTCCGGACTTCCGGAGCAAAGCTTTTACTCCGGCTGGCCGGAGTTATTGCGTGGCGCCTCCGGAGTACTTTTGCTGCTCTTTCACTCCGGCTGGCCGGAGTTCTTGCGTGGCATTTTCGGACTATTTTTCGCTGTTCTTTCACTCTGGCTGGCCGGAGTTTTTGCGCGGCACCTTCGGAGTATTTTTTGCTGCTCTTTCGCTCCGGCTGGCCGGAGTTTTTGCGCGGCACCTTCGGTATTTTTCGCTGTTCTTTCACTCCTGCTATCTGTAGCTTTTTCGTGGCACTTCCGGGGTATTTCACGAATTTCCTTACTCCGTCCGGACGGAATTTCAGTGAGATGCATCGGGAATATTCTTCTCTTTGCTCCGCTGTTAGTTTCTTTATTCTATGCTGATCGTGTCACGCGTTGGTTACATGAAGGAATTCTCATCAAAACACTGCAGAGTCGATGTGTACTTTTTTCCCACAGAGCTCTAGCAGATGAAATTCAAGAGAACACTTGAGTTCTTATTATTTCATTTATTCACAATAAGCTGCAGTTTTCGGTTCATGATCCAGCGTTTGGGAAAGCAATACAAGAAGAAACAAAGATGTAAAAAGCCACCAAAAACAAAGCAGAAGTCAGATCACGTGAAATCAATAGCACTCAAGTTTTAAGCGCAGCGTGTCGAAATGAAGCCCAAAATGCTGCAAAAGAATGCACAACAAACGAAGGAAGCATAGTCGCCGGGAACCATCCACGACGGACCATCCATCAGATCCATCGACGACGGAAGGGTGCAGCTGATTTCTTCCTGCATAATTTAGCAAAAACGTAGTACATGAGAACTCTAGCTCATGCTACAAACGCGAAAACTGAGGACACTGATGCGACAGATACTCATTAAATCCCATACAGGGTGCCAGTCCACGAGAACACCCAGGTTCTTACGGCATAGTCAATACTAAAATTAACGACAGTTTGGCAGAGCAGCACTAATTAAACGGACTACACAAAGTACACAATATCACAAATAAGTCAATATCAAGAAGCACATACCATGTACTCTGATGCCAGCCAGCCGCTCTTTAATAAAAACATACTCCGCGCCGCGAACAAAGTGCAAAACGGGCGAAACTTTTCCATACATTTCTAAATTGATACTTCTACTTCTGCTCAATCTTTCAAAGCCATATTTTTTTCACTGAAATGAGCGAATTTCGGTACTCTCGATGAAATTATCGCAAATACCTCTCCCGATTAACTTATTAATGTTATAAATATTATTACTGCTTATTACAGTTGCATTCAGTGTGTGCTTATCGTCCTACTTTCTGCAAATTAGGCGCTTCCAGTTGGTATGCTTCCTGTCGCTCCATAAGCTAAGCGTACCTGTATTATGCTTTGCAAAACAGGCTTCGGGGCAAGTTGGCGTTGTACCTTTCTTTCTTAATTTGCTGCGCCCGCTCTGTCATGACACTTTTCATAAAGGACATTTTGCAAAATAGTTATTGCGTGCGCACGTATAGTTTCCAAACGTACAGCCTCTAGCACAAATTAAAGAAAAATACTCCCACTTAAAACAAATCAACAATAAAAGGTACACACATTACGCCACCTATGCCAATTGCATGTTCAATACATACTGACAGAAATGAGGGAATGTCGACCAGTCTACTCAACACACAGGTCCTTGCAAACGTCCGGCAGGAGGCCACGGATGGTGTTGCATGCCGAGGCGTCACGATGTGGCCAGCGTCGATGCATTGTCCAGGTTCAAACTATGTCCCATCTTCGAGCACTGTTCGTTAGAGAGAGAGAGAGAGAGAAATGTTTTATTCAAGAGACACTATGCTTGAAGCTGAACATCTTGACAGTTTTTAACTATCTGGTCGGGGAGATAAACTGAGATTTAAAAGTGCCTCCAAACCTCTCCCACCTCCCCCCCCCCCCCTCACCGAAAAAAAAAAAAACTACATACACGGCCTTGGCAGCAGGGCGGAAAAGAGCAAAATAAAAGTCGCAGCGCAATTGTACCCCCCTCCCTTCAGTTACACAGAAAAGACGGCTAATTTCTCAAGAAGATGCCTCTCGTTCTCCTTCATTTTCTTTCATGTACCATTTCCTTCCCCTCGCCCCAACGACGCTGAGCCGTGCTCTCTAATGCGTTGCAGAAATAGGCGTTTTTTTTTTTAAATCCTCAGACCATTACCTGCCACAGTAACCCCAACCTTTTCCGGAAAACGTCAAGCGCCCCACAACCCGTTTTTGTGCCAAGCGACCCCTTCCTTCCTTTTGCATTATCCGTCGCCCACAAACTGTCTCATCACCCCTCTCTTCATTTCTTGTTATGGACGGACCACATTCTCCGAAGTGTCAGTTTACGTTTCTATATTGATATCTCGGATGCCACTTACCATATCAAAATAAGTTTTTTCGCCAAAATGAGCACGTATGAGTTCTAAAAATCTCTACCAACCACCTTTCTCTAGATCAATTCGCTAATATATAAAACATCAATACTGGTACGTGCTTGGCACGTGCAGCTTGATGCGAAGGCAGAATGGTGACGTTTCCATCAGTTTAGATGTTTTTAAATGCGAAGCATTTCTTAGCGAACTTCTGCGACTTTGAGCGTATCTATCTATCTATCTATCTTCTATCTATCTATCTATCTATCTATCTATCTATCTATCTATCTATCTATCTATCTATCTATCTATCTATCTATCTATCTCTATCTATCTATCTATCTATCTATCTATCTATCTATCTATCTATCCGCCTACGACTTTGTGCTCTCCTGGCCGTTTCGTTAATCGGATGTATACCAAAACTAGCGCGTCATAACATGGCCTTATTACGAACATAAATGGCAGGTCATATCATGAAAATCATGACACTCATGTCATGAACAGCATGATTTACATTCCACGACATTAGGCTCTTGCGCCCGTTCCGTTAATTTCATATACACCAAAATTGGTACGGCGTGACAAGAAGTCACGACGAACATAATGACAGGTCCTAACATGCAAATCATGACGCGCATGTCATGTGCAGCATGATTTACATGACATGGTCTCTGGGCGGTCGCGGCCGTTTAAATGAAGGGATATATACGAAAACTGGTATGACGAGACATTTCTGTATGACGAACATAACTGACACGTGGTAACATGAAAATCATGACATGCATGTCATGTATGACATGATTTACATGCCACGCTCATGATGCATTCGCGGCCGCTTCGGTAGCTTGATGGACACCAAAATTGGTATTGCGAGACACGACCGTATGACGAACGTAAGTGGGAGGTGGTAACATGAAAATCATGACATGCATGTCATGTATGACATGATTTACATGCCACGCTTACGACGCACTCGCGGTCGTTTCGCTAGATTGATATACACCAAAATTGGTATTGTGCTATGTGACTGTATGAAGAACTGAAAAACAGGTGGTAGCATGAAAACCATGACCTGCATGTCATGATTTACATGCCACGCTCATGATGCATTCGCGGCCGCTTCGCTAGCTTGATGGACACCAAAATTGGTATTGCGAGACACGACCGTATGACCGAACGTAAGTGAGAGGTGGTAAACATGAAATCATGACATGCATGTCATGTATGACATGATTTACATGCCACGCTTACGACGCACTCGCGGTCGTTTCGCTAGCTTGATATACACCAAAATTGGTATTGTGCTATGTGACTGTATGAAGACATGAAAAACAGGTGGTAGCATGAAAACCATGACCTGCATGTCATGATTTACATGCCACGCTCATGATGCATTCGCGGCCGCTTCGCTAGCTTTGATGGACACCAAAATTGGTATTGCGAGACACGACCGTATGACGAACGTAAGTGAGAGGTGGTAACATGAAAATCATGACATGCATGTCATGTATGACATGATTTACATGCCACGCTTACGACGCACTCGCGGTCGTTTCGCTAGATTGATATACACCAAAATTGGTATTGTGCTATGTGACTGTATGAAGTACATGAAAAACAGGTGGTAGCATGAAAACCATGACATGCATGTCATGTATGTCATGATTTACATGCCACGCTCATGGTGCATTTGCGGCCGTTTTCCTAGCTTGATATATACCAAAATTGGCATTGCGCAACGCGACTGTATGACGAACATGAATAACAGGTGGTAACATGAAAACCGTGACATGATGCCATGTATGTCATGATTTTACATGCCGCGCTCATGGTGCATTCGCGGCCGTTTCGCTAGATTGATATACACGAAAATTGGTATTGCGCGAAGCGACTGTATGACAAACGTAAATGAAAGGTGTTAACATGAAAATCATGACATGCATGTCATGTATGGCATGATTTACATGCTATACTCGTGGCGCACTCGCGGCGATTTCGCTCGTTTGATATACACCAAAATTGGTATTGCGGTATGTGACTGTGTGACGAACATAAATGAGAGGTTTTAACATGCGAATCATGTTATGCATGTCATGTACGATATGATATACATGCCACTGTCATGGTGTGCTTCCGGCCGTTTTGTTAACTGGATATAAACCAAATTGGTATGGCACGACACGAGTGCGTGATGAACATAAACAACAGGTAATGCATTGTATATACCAGAATATGCGTTTCATTGGCATGGTGTATACTAGATTGTGCATGCATGCGTGCATGGCAAACATGCGATATATGGTGGACTAGATGCCATGGCAGGAATGATTTCATTTGGCTCAAAGACAAACAAGGCGATGTATGCAGCTCTTTGCTGGCTGCTTCGCATTACATCGATTCCCACAGTGCGTGGGATCTGCCGAATTTTAAAGACGATAGTCTTTCTTGGGGAACTTAAACGCAGAAATTTTGGTCTGTCTTTCTGTCTGTCTTTCTGTTTGTCGGCACGTCCCTCGATTCAGCCACTCGGCCAAGTTGAACCACTTGCCCAAGGGCCAGCCGTCTTGAACTGGTACGGCTGTTCATACTTGTGAACATTGTCGATCAAAAAGTAAATATTATGCATATCTGAGGTGCAACATCACTAGGTAAGTATTAGGTGGCGTGTTCCTGTAATAGAAAATGCTACATACGTAATTTTAAGGACCCTAGTTTCTTAAGCTGCGCTGAAAATGCATAAGAATGGAAGCTTGAGCGAGTTGGTATGCGTTCATCTTGTTGAAACAGCGCTCACTAGACGACGACGAAGTAAAAGAAGGCACAGGACAGGCGCTGCCTGTCCTGTGCCTTCTTTTACTTCATCGTCGTCTAGTGATGCGCTGTTTCAACAAAGCTGAAAATGCGACTGCGCTGAAATTTGCCTTCCTTCCGTGCCCTTCGCACGAGCTCATGGTTGTGTTTCGGTTTCGGTTCTGTATTGCACTGTACGAATGCCATGGGTTGGTGTTGAAAAAACTTTAGTTTTGAGAAGGCCAAGAAGGTGAAAAAAAAATATTTAAAAAATGAAAAAGCAGCGTTGTGGGCGGCCTTCAGGCTGCCGGTTGTGGGCGCCGCTCTGGCGTTCCTGTTTACCAGGCGACGTGTAAATAAAAGACTGTGTGGAGAGTACTCGTTGAGTGCAGACGTTTCTCTGCTTCAGCGCTTCGCGCCAAACCGCGTTTTCGGGCTGGCTGGCGTCCCCGCCGGTCGCGTTGGTCACCGCCGGTCTTCGCCTGCTGCTGCGCCGGGACTACCAGCACGCAACACAGCACTCATGTTTCCCGACGTATTGCCAGATGGCGTCCATATCTCACACAGCGCCTCTTCTATCGTCTTTACACGACATTTGCAGCGAAGCACGCAGATACGCGGCCAATTTTTACACTTTATAGGTCCATAGTAAAATTTTCAGTTCAAGTCTAGCGGTCGTACTCTGTGCTTCTTTCTCTGTCCTTGTTTTGTTCCGCTTTATTATGTATTCAAGTCAAGACCAACTAGCCCAAATTTGAGCTTTAACATTAATACTGATTTCAGTTTTTCACGTTCTATTAGTTGAGCTTACATGAAAGATCAAGTTTATTTACGCGTAATGATATACCTCAACCTGGCGTTCATTAATATCGAAAGCGGACAAAAATTACCCTTCATTTATACTAACCAGACCAAAAATATCTTTTTACCAATTAGGTGTACTTATAACACTTAATAACTCTTTATTGAATCAACGCACAACTATGATGTTTCCATTAATGCATATCTCTAGAGTCACTCCGCGCTCCAAATATTACAGTGGTGGCTTTAAACTTACCGCAGTTATCCATATTTTTTTTAAACACGTGTTCCAAACAACGCATTTTCGAAATTTTCGCTGAATTTTTTACTGCCATCCTCTAATGCTAGCCTAGATATCAACATAACAGTACCCAATGTTAGCACTTTTCGATAAAAATGACGCAGATAATTCACAAAAACGCCAGGCCTGCGCTGAAACCGCAGCACAGTCAAGCGAAAGCTGGAAGAGCGGCGTTTTCTAGAGCCCGTTACGCTCTCTTGGGGCTACAATACAAGTACTCTAGAAAGGTACCCCCTACAGCCATAAATCACAATTTTTGTGAAATTGGGAAGCACCTACTAAGCCATTATTCGTCATTTTGCGGAGAAGCGAGGCACCAGCTACACGTCCGTAAGGCATTATGTGCGCTTTGTTGACGCGACGACTGATGACGATGAAGAATTATGGCTCAGCCCTTGTAATGGGTTGGAATCTTTAAACGGCCCAACCAGTTATGTAATATGCATTGGGTGACGCCCGGTCGCTATTTCCCTCTCCCGTCATGCTGTATAACATACGCTGACGTGGGAGAGAGACGGGGGGGGGGGGGCGAAGAGGTTTCCTGACACCCCGAGGAAATGGATCATGCGCTTATGGGCTTCCTTGGCAACCAATACAAGTGCAGTTGCGAGGAACCCACTACGCTATAAATCATTGTAATTTTACTGAGACCCCGAGGAAGTGGATCATGCGCTTATGGGCTTCCTTGGCAACCAATACAAGTGCACTTGCGAGCAACCCACTACGCTATAAATCAATGTAATTTTTGAAAAGTAGGGCAGCAGGCACTGTGCCATTTTTTCTTCATTCTACGGAGAGCGTTGGTACCTGCTAAACGCATGTAAGGCATTATGCGCACTTTGTTGATGCTGTGCCTGATGACGATGAAGAATTATGGCAGATCCCTTTGTAATGGGTTGGAAGCATTCAACAACCTACTCGTTGCGCAATTCGCATTGTGTGACGCCTGGTTACAGAATTCGCGTTGTGCGACGCTTGGTGCTTATTTTACTCTTCTACCACGCTATATTGCATATGCTAATGTGGTTCCTTCCCGACATGAAGCCTGTATAGGACCTTTTTGCAAAGCAGTTTCAAGCACCGGCATGGCTCAGAGGTTTAATACTGGGCTCCCACGCAGAGGGCCCAGGTTCGAACCTCGTTCCATCCTGGAATTTTTTTCTTATTTAGTTTTTTTTCTTATTTCGAGCGATACTGGTTACGGACACCGGCGGCGGCGGCGGCGGCGGCAGCGGCGGCGGCGGCGGCAGCGGCGGCGGCGGCGGCGGCGGACAACTACGGCGCCAAAAACGGCCGGTGAAATGATCTCATAACAGCTTTCGCTGTAAAAGAGCTCACTCACCAGTTTTTCGCCGCACCCGCGACCGTCCACTTGTTCGCCACTCGCGAGATCACAATGTGTTTGTGATGTTTAGGATGGTTGGAGCACTTCCCCTATTGTGCAGCGGCGCAGGAAACAGGCATGGAGACGTGTTTAAACATTTATGTACAAAATGAAATGATATCAAAAGTCGGTGATGTGGGTGCCGTCGGGACGACGACCACAGCACATGAGGAAGAAGAGTCCCGTGACCTCACGACTCTCGAGCAGCGGTGACGTCGTCTAGGAGATGCCGGGACCAGCGTGACCTCGGACCTTGTTTCCGACGTCCTGATCACCGCCCGGGCGTAGCGGTTCCACGGGCGGGTTCTGGCCAGCACAGCACCGTCTGCGCCGTGCTGGAATGCTGCTCGTCACAGCTGCGGTGCGGCAGCTCATTCACCGGCGTTCCACGCCTTGGCCAGGGCACCGCCAGGTACAGCTCGGGTGCACAGCTCATGGGCTCGCGGCCCACGTCCGAGCCTGGCGCGTCGCTCGGTACGGCTCGGCACCGCTCGATTCAGCCAGCAGCTCCACCCCTGGCACCTGGACCCTCGGACACCCTGGACCTCGCCCGGCTCCGTGGTCTTCCGTGCACACGCGTCTCGGCCGGCAGAACGTCCCGCTCATCCGAGCTCGGAATTGCACGTCCTGGCCCGAACACTGCGAGTGCGCCTCGTGCCACCGTGCCACCCATACCCAGGAATTCGGGACATCGCTTATAGTTCACCTTTTTTCACACCACGTGGCGTACGGACCTTCAACGTTCAAAATTCGCGCGATGACGCTTGCCGTAGTCGCGCGAATCGAGAAAACCACAATACATAAAAAAGAGCACGACGACGATATCCGCTACAAGCAGCGAGCGCGAACCTAAATCGACGACTGATAACCGCAGCGCATGCAACGAGCGGCCGGTTGGGCTGCTCGACCGTGAATCAGCAGTTCTGTTGCAATGAAAGGAGGCTTACATGTGGCTTGGCTGCGCTTGATAACGACGAACTCTCGAAAGAGCGTGCTGCCCTTCTTCGCATCCCCTGCCTCTTCAATATATTTCGTCCGATTATATTGTTGTTGGCTCCCACGGGTTTCTTAAAAGTTCTAAAGCAAGAACGTCCTTTAGCACTGCTGTTTTTGTAGTGTAGTGTGAAAAAACCTAACTTCCAGAAAATAATACAAGCTTGTGAGGCGGAGGTAAAGCAACAATGATGACGATCGCGGGTTTCAAAATGTGTAGACAGACGCTTGCCGTCTCTTTCAGGGGCTACAATTTCGCTTTTAAATTTTCGTCTTGCCGTGTTATATTCGCTGCATTATTCGACATTTTTCTTTAAAGCTCAAGCGAGAGGTTTAACATACCTTTGTAATGCACAATATTGTTGGAAGCTCAAATTCAAACAGCGCCGTCGCTTTCGTATGCGCTGTATCTCGAGAAAGAAAACGGGGAGGGGTGCTTCGCTTTCGCTGCAGCAGTCACAGCGAAAGGAGCGCGCTGTTCAAACCGTTGTAGAAATAAAACAAAAGTGCACGTGAAGTGCGCCTACCTATTCATTCGTCATTCGTGCGTTGCTTTATGTGCAGTGCTTCACGAGCTGTGACGCATTTTCGCGCTCGTCCTGCGTTATTTTTGCGTCCTTTGGGCTACGAGCGACGCGCTGGCAATTTCGAGCTGCATTCTTCGCGTTAACATTACAATTTGCGATTGCTATCGCATTCATTGTGCCGTGCGGCGAAACTGTGACTTTTTTGTAGTGTGGAAGCCTAACTTCCAAAAATAATACGCTTGTGAGGCTGGTGATGACGACGAAAATGTGGACAGACGCTTGCCGTCCCTAATTTGAGTTGGTCTCAATTATGAATTCAATATTTTGCGCTTTACAAGACGTCTTGCCGTGTTATATTCGCTGCCCACAGGCATTTTTCTTTAAAGCGGTCAATTACCAGCAGGCTCAGGTAAAGGGCAACAATACCTTTGCAAGGGCCCAGGTTCAACCTCGTTCAATCCTGATTTCTTTCATTTAATAAAGTCGTTTTTTTCTTAGTTTCAACAGCGCCCCTAACAAGCTCTCGCGGCTATGCGCCCGTGAAATGTCTGATAAAAACAATAAGGCCGCCTGTGACATACAGCATGTAAAACCGTATTGCCCATGCGTAGTTGGGGTGGTTTACGAAATACCCCTCAGCTGTGGTAGGACATACATCGGCCACACTGGTCGATGTTTAAATATCCGATTAATGGAACATGAAGCCTCCCTTAACTATGTATCTGGTTTACACTTGCCTTCGCACTGCAAGTCCCGCGCATGCGCGCCCCGGTTTTTCGAAACCAGGGTGCTTGGGAAAATTCGAAACCAAGTGGCCAGAGAATTGTTGGAGGCTTTTTGCATAAATAAGAAGGGTGCCCAATGTGTTAGTGTGCCATCCTTGAATTTATATCGCAACGAATTGCACTTTTTTGACAAGTCTTGATAACTCAAAGTAGGTTGTCATTCTGTTACCGTGATTGTCAATGTGACTCGCCCATGCACGTGAAGCTACCTGGAATGCAATGTTCTTTCCAATAAAACAGTTTTTAGTTTGGCACCAGTCCCGTCATTTCTTGTCCTCGTTCCTTTGTGCCTCCAAATTTTTGTCAGACGATGCACCAACTAGCCCAAGAACGCGTTTTAGTCGATAACTAAAGACGCCGGAAATCACCGACTTCATTATGCTCATGACATGCTACCCAGGCCGCGTTTTCCTCTCCGCTAAGTGTTGGTGAAAGAGGGATGAAACAGATTAGACTGATATAAAGTATCGTGAAAGCCCGCCTTCTTGTTTGACTGCCTATGCTGATCTGCAACCCTTCAGGGTGGCTAGTGAATAAGGTGCTCGACTGCTGACCCGCAGGTCGCGGGATCGAATACCGGCCGCGGCGGCCATATTTTCGATGGAGACGAAAACGCTAGAGAAGAACCCCAGGTGGTCGAAATTTCCGGAGCCCTCCACTACGGCGTCTCTCATAATCATATCGGGGTTTTGGGACGCTAAACCCCAACAATTATTATTATTATTATTATGCTGGTCTGTAGAATTGCAGGAGGTCGCGGCTTGAAACCCGCTTCTTGCGGCCAGTTTTATTCTGGACAAAATAGCTTGTTTCTATTTTTACATGGTAAAGTTCGTTAAAAAGTCTCTCGTCAGGACCCATTTAATATTTTCATTACGAGTTGAAATCTTTTGCTTATGTTAGCAAGTGACGTGGAAGGTTCTCGAAAAGCCGTTTTATGTTTATTCTCTGTGTCGTGCCTTTGTTTACCGATAGACAACGTAGCACCTCACGAGGCGATGTTTCTCAAATAGTGGATTACACTGAAAGTTGTTAAAGGCAAGCTGAGCAACCTTCCACGAATATCTTTCTTTTTTTTTTAGTCAATTAGTTCACTGTTGAGCGTGAAAAAGCGCGCCGAGAGGGGACAGAAAACGAAAAGCACACATACACATCGCTAGTGTGTGTGCAACTCTTACAATAGCGGGGTGTACCCACTATTATAACAGTTGCAAGGCATTGAACTGCCCTGTTACCGTGCTGCCAGAAGGTAAACATTGCTGTCAACGCAGGCCTTGTCCGCCTCGGTGGAGCAGTAAATATGGTGCTCGGCTGCTAACCGGAAGGTCGCGAGTTCGATCCTGGCCGCGGCGGTCGCATTTCGATGAATGCGAAATGCTAGGGGCCCGTGCATTGTGCGATGTTAGTGCACGTTAAAGAACACCGGATGGTCAAGTATTCCGGAGCACTCCACTACGGCGTCTCTCATAATCATATCGTGGTTTTGGGACGTTAAATCCCGGATATTATTAACGCAGGCTTTACCTATACCACGGCGATGGTCTGCAAGTCTGCAAGCGGAGTTCTTTCCCTGCATTTCGTTACGTACCGTAGGCAATGTACATACTCTGTTTTTCTTACGTGATGAGCCCCACTTTTTTTCTGTGTTGGTTTGTGGCGCTTCTAGAGTGGCCGCATTGAGCTTCTAGCAGTAGGAGCTTAACTGAAGCCACGTGCTGCAGTCAATGACGCTGAAATCAGTGTGTTGCAGTGCGCGACTCACATCTCGCAGAAAGTGTGACCCCCCTCTTAAAGGCATGGCCTACTTTTTGATTATTTTCATACTTAGTAGACACGAATATTCGCCTGCTAAGTGACGGACCGAATTTGTCAGAAATCTTATATGACGAAATTCTTCGGTTTCCTCGCATCACTCATTGCCATCGTCTCAATCGTACAGTAATGCCAATAAACACTAGAGGGTGCTAAGTAATATCATTAATTAAGAGGGCAGTGTTGTATGGCTTGTGATTTTCGAAGCTCCTAGTGACCCGGTGAGCTTGGAAGCGTGGGCTCGTGCCATGCCAAGGAAAGATCGAAAGCGCACGCCTCGTGACTACGTTTGCGAGAAGAACTTCTCGTAGACTAAGGCCTATCATTCGTATAAAAAAAAAAAAACGCACTGGGCCCCTTATGCATTAGACTAAGACGACTCGAAGGTGAAAGTTTTCTTCTTGTCGTCATTCGATGTGTCTGTTCTGCCCCACCCTCGTGCAAAAGCTTTCTGCACCTAACGTGGTTTTGCACTGCCTCTGTGATTGGCCAACCGATCACAGAGGGCAGTGCAATGCGACAATGTCATGTGATGAAGTCACGTTATGTGACGTCATCATGCCGTCATAATTACGTGATCTTGGGAATGTGTGACGTCATAATAACGTCCCATCGTGATGTCATCACGTGATGATTTTTTGTTGACGCCGCCAACGCCGTGGAAGCAATTGGCTGATAAAGTGTGGCGCTGCTGAGTAGCGAGGTCGCGTGTTCTATTCCCTGCCACGGCGGTCGTATTCCGGCGGGGACGAAATGCAAGAACACATGCTTACTTAGGTCTGTTAGATGCAACGTTCTAGACCCCCGGGTGTTTAAACCTATCACAGAATCTCCCACTGCGGCTTGGCGATAATGACAATGGGGTTATGGCACGTAAAGACCCTTAAATATTATTGTTTACGTAGGCCGCTTGGGGGCAACAAAAATAATGCATGAAAAACAACCTCGTACACACGCGTCATCATTAATGCGGGAGTGTCACGCACAGAGTTCTGCCTAAATTAATATTCTGCATGTTCCATCACAAGCATCTGCTTATCAATAATTCGGAAGTATCCATGTGAATGCGCACATGGATACTTCGGAATTACGCATGCTCTTGCCGCAGGATAAAAAAAAAATCGAGATATAAAGGGAGAAGGCTATGATATTCCTCTAGTCTTGCTTGCTTTATTCGCTAGGCCATCTTCTGGGGCTGCTGTCGCATCCGAAAAGCTACAGCGCAGTGTGTCCGTATTTTGGCGGTGTCTGTATTTTGGCGGTGTACAAGTAAAGAAATGGCTCCTCCTGGTCTCTGTATATATATTTTTTGCAGTGAGATTGCAAGTTGTGATATCCACAACCCGACTAGACGCTTAATACGAGTGCGGTTTAAACCGATGCACCGTGGAGAAAACAATAAAACAGGTTGAATATAAATGCTTCAAGCTTTCATTTGTGGTAATTCAATTTACATAAACCAACACTCTACCAGTTTCACGCCTTAGTAGTATACTACTACTACTACTACTACTACTACTACTACTACTACTACTACTACTACTACTCTACTACTACTACTACTACTACTATAATAATAATAATAAATAATATAATAATAATGGTTATTGTTATTAGTAGTAGTAGTACTAGTGGCGTTTTAATGTCCCAAAACCACGATATGATTATGTGGGACGCCGTATTGGAGTGCTGCAGAATTATTGACCACTTAGGGTTCTTTAACGTGCACCTAAATCTAAGATTTCTTCCAGTATTTTTATATACGGTTCGTCGACGCCCTGATTCCGTTGTGCCTGAATGACTGCTGCCATCTCGACCGAATCAAATACTTTCTCGTAATCTCTGACGGCTATATATAGGGGTTGGTTATATTCCGCGCATTTCTCTATCACTTGATTGATCGTGTGAATATGTTTATTGTCGAGTAGCCTGTACGGAATCTTGCTATATTTTTAAATCGCTTGTAGACAACGGACAGTAAGCAGATCGGCATGTAATATTTCAAGCCCTTGACGTCGTCTTTGTTATGAATTAAGGTGATTTTAAAATTATTCCAAGATTCTCGTACCTTCATCGTCAAGAGACACTTTCTATACATGGTGGCCAGTTTTTCTAAAACAATCTGTCCACCGTCTTTCAACAGATCTGATGTTACCTGATCCTAACCAGCGGCAATTGCCTCTTTGCGTTCCCTCTAAGGATTTCTTTACTTCCCATGTCATTACTGGTGGGTTGTCCGATTCCTCTGGCCTACTAATATACTTCTTACGTTATCGTCCTCGTTGTCCTGGCTACTGTACAGATATTTGTAAAGCTCCTCAGCTATTTTAACTTTCCTATCCATATTGACAGTGACTTTGCCTTCCTCATCCCTTAGTGCATACGTCCGGTTTTTGCCTGTGCGCAGTTTTCTCTTGACCCCTTTGAGGCTTCGTCCGTTCTAGAGATGACCAATAAAAGGATGGGACGAAGTCAGTCACGTGCGAGCCGGGCCGCGTGTTTGAGACCCCTGCCCTGCAGCAAAAATTAAATAAAACGATACAACTCGGCTTCCTAGATGAAGTCCAGGAGCGGTCTATACAATTCGCGCATCCACTTGGAATCAACGTCCATCGACACTGTCGACGAGCGCAAGGTGAGGTTGTGATATTTACAGAGTACTCGAGAGTACTCGAGAGACTGATTAGACCGCGTGCGCGTCGCTCGCACCGCATATACATGTATATAACAAATGATAAGATTCTAGCGCCCTTCGTTGATACTAACTGCAGTTGTTGCATTTTAGAAACGCTGGTTGTACTTTCACGTGTTTGCTCGCAGGTGAATGCATGCCGTAGATATGTGTAGTCGTGCGCAAGATGAGTCTCTAACACTGCAATTATCTTTGAAATACGCCATAACGGCTAAACGCAGTGAGCAAGCGCAAAAGTGTTCATGACACCAAATGCTGAGGCGGAAAATTCTATGGCATTTCAATACGACACATTCGCATTAGTACCTTCCAAGTATTCGTACACTAACCATGAATTCGGTGTTCCGCTCACATTATTGACAAACGAACGTCGTGACGGCATCGGCACGCGATAACGCCCATATCGATTAACTGCTACGTCCGATATACATACGCTCGGCAATACCTACACTGACTGTGTTATTCCTCTCACATTTCATGCGTAGATATACAGGCAGATGCGTTTGGATAAGTGTAGTCTTTTACGATGTAAGAATACTCAAAAAGCCGCGACGTGTACGTTCCTTTCGTTTCGTGCTCCCACGGCACCAACGAGCCGCGGGCGACCGAACGGCCGGCTCGCTCGATGTACAAACTTTTCCCATAGTGCGCCACGCTCCCGCGGGGCTTTCTGGGATTGCTTGAAAAGGTTCATTAGCAAGAGAATCTCGCAATGCATTCACCCTCTCTCTTTAGACTATCATCTGATGCTTTGCAATCATATGCCTCAATTTATTTTTATCATATATCTGCACTTAATTATTAATTTCCTAAAACTATCAGTAGATTTAATTACTCCTTTAAATTGCAGAAGGGTGTCTTGAAGGGTCAGTTGGTACATGTTACTGCGTTTCAAACAGCGCAAAAACGGGGCGAAGGCTTAGGAACAAACAACAGAAGCGCTGTTCCTTTGTTCGTTAGCCTTCCTGCCGTTTTCGCGCGGTTTTGAGTGCAGTAACATGTAGCAACTGGCCCTTGAAGACACCCTTCTGCAATTTGTTTCTCTTACATCAGGCTCTTTTGCACCCAGTGTTTTGCATAACTCATCAATGTGCGAGCGCTTGTGTTGTTGTTTTTTCCTTAGCCTTCGTCCAATTTTCGCGCCGTTTTCAACGCAGTAAATCGTCATCTCTCGTAAACGTTTCTCTTGACACTTGTCGGTGATAGATGGTATCTATATTAAACGAATAATTATAATTGATTACGAATTAATGATATTTATGACTGCTAATAAAGAATGATATTCTACTACTTCCCACCATTGTACTGTAACTGCATAGATTGAGATCTATAGCTGCAGAGATTAGATACTATCTATCTATTTTACTGATGTCCTACACTGACAGCTTTCACCCCTAAATTGAACATATGTTGAATTCATTGTCACCATTCATTAGTAATGCACTGTGTACCAAGGTGCGAATGTAGATCAACATTAGTAAGATACTCTTACCGTGAATTCTGCTTAGCTGACCTAATTTAAAAAAAATTGCGCAGCTTGCACTGAGTCGCGCGCCCAGCCACGGTGGTCTAGTGGTTAGGGCACTCGACTGCTGACCCGAAGGTCGCGGGATCGAATCCCGGCCGCGGCGGCTGCATTTTCGATGGAAGCGGAAATGTTTGAGGTCCGTGTACTTAGATTTAGGTGCACGTTAAAGAACCCCAGGTGGTCGAAATTTCCAGAGCCCTCCACTACGGCGTCTCTCATAATCATATCGTGGTTTTGGGACGTTAAACCCCAGGTATTATTATTGCACTGAGTCGCGCAAACCTGGGCTAGAGCAGAGCTGGTCGGCACTTGGCTGGTCCTGGCTTGACTAGACACGCGTGCATTCACACGACGATGCACGAAGTGTTCACGGGGTCACATCGCTAATCACGAGTATAGACTAGGCGTTGATCGGGTTCGATTGGGTATCGCTCGGCAGTCACAACACCAAATAGGTTAATTAGCTCAATCAGATTAATTGGAATAATTAGCGTAGTAGGTATAATTTGCACATTTGGAACTTGGTCTAGCTTAACTTGCATCCCTAGTCAAGCTAGCATTAATTACATCTTAACTAGCTTAATTAGGCTAATGAGCTTAATTAGTATAATCTACATACTCGAGACTTCATCCCGGCGAGCTTTCACCACAAGTCAATCTAGACCTAATGAGTTAATTAACGTAATTATTACTAATTAGACTCATTCATAATTAATATATCGGTATCGCTCGGCATCTCTTGCCGAGCTCGGCATGACTACGCAGACTAGAATCTCAACTCGGCTTAATTAGGGCTAATGAGCCTCCTGGCTGTATTATGATTGGCTAATTAGTTTTCATCGTGCTCAACTAAACTTAATTACAATTGGCTATGATTAACATGGCTTAACTAGGCACAGCTATGCTGAGTGCGCCGGCATAATGATGATTGTGTTTTGTCTACATCGCGAGTAGTACAAAGCGTGGGCATAACTCTGCTGTAAAAATATTAATATTAATTACGCTGTAGTGCCCCTAAATGCCAATTAGCAAACATTCCAAATGTATTCAGCCTCTTCCTATATGCTTTCATTTGATGCATTACTATGTTCTCGACCTATTAATTTATTGACCATATACCCGCACTTGGCAACTGCCTACAACGATCACTAATAACTTTTTTTCGGACTATTCCTACAACTCTAGCTCATCGAAACTCAAATCCCAAGCCAACCTTCCCAGCCTTATATCACGTCGTCGAGTCGCTCGCCTTTCTCTCTTTCATAAATTCTTCCACAAGCCACCCCAAGCCGATCTCATTGCTCCCGCACATCGCCACTCAAGCCGGATCAACCACGAAAAGACCGTATACCCCCCTCGAGCTCACACTGTCTCCCATGCCTCCTCATTCTTCAACCAGACATCAAGGGACTGGAATGACCTTCCCACCAAGGCAGTGCTTCATTCCGACCTAGCCATCTTCAAACGCATCATAGAAGAACTGTTTTTGTAGATATGCCCACCCCTCATGTAAAACCCCTTCCTTTAGGGGCCTTTGAGGTATTATAAATAAATAAATAAATAAATAAATAATCGTCATCTTTAATTGCTAGGTTCCATAGATTTTCCCCAAATTATCCCTGATTACTAATTATTGATGACTATCACTAAAGATAATTGCATGTTACTATCTAGGATGTTAATTTCATACATTGAATACCCTATATATATCATGTACATATCGTTCTATACTGAAAGATTTCTATTATAACCTTAAGATTGGTGAATTCATTACAAGTGATTACTTATATGGTCAGGGTGCAAATGTGCATAATGTTGCTGAGTAAATCTCACTCAGTGTGAATTCTTGGGGGTCATTGTCAACTCTGTTAATTTTTCATAGTAATTAAGCTAAAAGACCCCTAATCACTAATTAGCAACCTAAGATTCTTATATCTTTGATCCTCTTCGTCTCCACTTCCATGTGATAGATTACAACGCAATCCTCCGATTAGTTGATTCTTATTTACCCCTTTTCTATTTACCTCAAGGTGTAAGTATTAATAATGACAGAGTACAATTACCATATCTCTTATACCTTTGATTACTAATTAGCTATAACAGTATCTACTGCTAGTTACTTGCATGCGACAGCCATCTAATATTAATGGCGTGCATTGCAATAAGATATCTAAATATATATATATAATATACATGTCCTTCTATACTAACCGCTTTCACCAATAAGTCTTAAGCAAATTGTTAAATTCATTAGTACCCTTGATTACTTACACGCAGTGGAGCAAAATTCGTATCCGTATCAATATATCTTGTCAATTCTGACTTACTTTGGATTACGAGGAGCTATTCTCATTTCTGACCATCTGCTCTAATTAACCTAAGACTTCTCATTGCTAATTAACAACTTAAGACATAGGCGGAGAGTTTTCATTTCACCGGAGGGGGCGGGGGCCCGACTTGCTCTTCCACATTTCTCTCTCACTCTCCCTATATATATATATATATATATATATATATATATATATATATATATATAGAGAGAGAGAGAGAGAGAGAGAGTGAGAGAGAGAGGAGTCCAACTTCCACATTAAAGAATTTAATGTAACTTTAGTCTCTTAGGTGCCCGCGATATCATAATGAAGATCTGTTAGTGGAAGACCCTAGATTTATTTTTCAATTTACACAAAGACATCGATCCACCTCGTAACTCGCTTGGCTCGAAGCGAAAAAGGTCGCGTCGTTGACTGCGTCGCGTAAAATCGATTCACGCAATGCGTGGGGTTAGACTTTACTTTGTTAAAACATGCGCCACACAGGAGACAGTAGGCTAACGCTATGACGGGAAGCTTTAATTATATGCCGGTGAGTTCAATTCAAGATGGCCGAAAGTAATTCTGAGATGGTAGCAAATACCATTTGCTACCACTACACCTTGTGCGAAGCTTCGGTTATGAATCTGGACGAGTAATGGAGTTGCTCATTAGTGGTCGAACTTTTAGTAAAACCCTTTACTGATAAATCAAAACTGCGTACAATCTTTTCTCGGCACTTTTATAAGCAGGCATGTCGAAGGGTACCAATATGTAGGCAACCAAGAAATTACCCGTTTTTTTTTTTATTGGCGAGTAAGTTTGTGCGAAAGCGTTCACTGACTCACTGTGTCGGGATTGCTTTGTATTCTCAGTATCATTTTTGTGTTCTCAAAACCATTCACTACGGGGTTCAAGACAATTAGAGCGCAGCTCTTAGGCGTCCGTTCCTGCGTTGAGCGGCATCGCCGTTGGCGTCGGCGGCGTAACCGATAGCGCGAACGACGACGAAAGAGAGCGACCGCGGAGTTTGTCGATATCAAGGGATTGGCCTCGAGGCCACCCACTGGAAACGCCGGCGCCACCGTCGGCGTGACGTGCTTGGCAGGATCACGTGGTCTCAGCGGCCGCGTCGGGCTGCTTGGGAGCGCTGCCGCGTGCTTTGAAAAACCGAGTTTCAAGAACCACATGCGCTGCGGTCTGTTCAAATACGGAAGTTTTTCTCGCATTTTCTGCTCAATTGAGACAACTTTAATAGAGTGGCTGCCTCCAAAGCCGACGAACATGGGGCTCTACCGCTCGGTGGCGCAGTGCCGGGCTACGAAACGGAGCCCAGTGTCAGCCTGCATCGGTAACCGCGGGACAAGAAACTGCGTGAAGCATGGGTTGTAAAGCTAAGAACGGCAAGTAGCCATTGGCTACGAGTCTTGTGTGCAACAAGCACTTTCCGCGACGAAGACTTTCGTTACTGGGTCGGGCCTGCGATGTTCGGTGAGTAGCGACAGCGCGCACTGAGACGATGGCTCTTACGCGCGCTTCCCACCGGCCAATGATGCCTATCTGCCACAGGATGGAAAAGGCGCTACGTTTTAACCACGTGGCGATACCATCTCAGAAACCCTCCCGTGCGACCTTTTGATCGTCGGCCCCGTGTTCAGCGTCCACAAATCGGCTGCAGATGCGCAAGTCATTGTTTAGATACGTTGAATTAAAAAACTCACAGGGTCCCTATGCATTCGCCAAAGATTACTAGAGGGCGAAAGCCATCTTTTTCTTCTTGTCAGTCGATGTATTGATTCTCCCGCGCTCCCCTCCAAAAGCGTTCTGCACCGAACGCGGTTTTGCACGGCCTCCGTGACCGATCACGAATGCAATGCAAAGAAACCATGACGTTGAATACGTCATCATGTGACGTCACGTTATGTAACGTCATAATGAGGCTACATATTTTGGCGATCTGTGACGTCATGATGACGTCATATGATAACGCCATCACCGATCACGAAGGCAATGCAAAGGGACCAGGTCGTGTGAATACGTCATCATGTGACATCACGTTATGTTACGTCATCGTGATGTCATAATGAAGTTGCAAATTTATGAGGTCTGTGACGTCATGATGACGTCATATGTTGACCTCATCACGTGACGATTACTTTTTGCGTCACTAGTCTTGGCGCCGCGACGGTCAATGTTCCCGTTTGAAGAGGCATCTGGCTTTCGCCTTCATAAGCTACGCGTCGTTTGCTTGTGGACGTACAGGGGTGGTCAAAAGTTCCCAGCCGCAACGCCCGGCCGCGGGAGCAGCGGCTCGCTGTTATCGGGGCGCTGCGATCGCAATCACGCCTTGGCGCACGCTGGCGTCGAGCGTATGCGTGGGGGGAGGGGGGATGCATCTCTCCTTTCCTCGCTCTCCTTGATAAGAAACCGACGTATAAAATTGGTGCGTCATGTTTCCTCATCCCCCGCTCTTCGATGTTTTACAACCGTGCAGCGTGTAGCGAGGCGGCAGGTCCTCGGAAAACTGACGCATCATGATTGCGGCCACATTTAGCTAGACACCATACACATTACCGTGGTTTTGGGCTCTTGGAAAAATAATATCGTGCGTTTAACTTCCATTTTCATTGCGGTGGCTCCTCTCAGCCGTCTGCGCAGGCCTATTCGCTGCATACGAACACGGTCGGAGCCTTTATCAAGGAGAGCAACAAGAGAGGGATACGTAGCAAAAGCGAAACCATCAGTACGCCGACGCTCATACATGCAGAGGCACCGTCAGTCGTCGCGAACTCGTGCGATCGCTGGCTTGAGGCTCTTTCTGATATGCTCCGTTTGGTTATACGGGCAGTCTACTCTAACTAGATATTTCACATATCTTGCACTCAGCGAGTGACTACCTTTCACGCAAGAAGCCGGTTCGGGGGTCTCCAACGCGGTGACCGCGTCAAGCGGGTGCTCGGTTTTCTGCAGAGAGACAGCGACTGTGGACTATCTTGTGCTTTCTGTTCGTCGAAAATTGTTCTTTTGACAGGAAGAACATATTTATTTTCGAAAGTACCTGCAGAAATGTCCCGGAGGGCTTCCGCGAGGTGATTTTGTAGAGCGCCGACAGCAAAACCTATGGGGCGAGCGCCGGCGGCATCCTGCCTAGCACGCAATCGAGGCGCGTCCGATAGAGGGCGACTCCGTAACTCCTCGCCGCCAATACTGGCCTCTAACCTCGCTTTCTTCCTCTGTCGCGCGCTGGCCCCTCGGTCGGAGCTCGTGCGCATGCAGGGCTGGCACGTGCACTGTGGCTGGCTTCGCTTGTCGTAACGGGGCTGTGGGCATTTCACTTGGTTCGTGACAGCTGCAATGCACAGAGTATATAGTGTGCGTAGCACTCGAGCGCTGGCAGTTTCTGTGGCAATATGTAACGAATGTTACATTGCTACAACTGCGGATAGTCAAAACTCCGAACAAAGCTGGCGTTGCCCGAACACAAGGCTGCGCTCAGCGAATTAGGCAGTATCGTAATCGCCGGTGAATTTTTTAATTTGTCGTAGCTTAAGTCGTCGCTTCAGTTGTTCATCAGCACAACATATTCTGCACGTAAAAATCCGTTTGAGGGGCATTTTTCCATTGAATGTTTGACTTGTCACTGGCTCATGTGCCGTACTTTAAATGGCTGAAATGAAAAATAAGCGGGCATAAACAGCCTCCTGTGAAATAGCTGCCACAGTCCGGGGGGGGGGGGGGGGGGGGGGGGGGCAAGCCCCCCTGCCCCCCCGAACTCTCCGCCTATGACTTAAGACCTCCACAGTATTCATACCCTCCATATTTTCAGCAGCTTCAAGAAAAACAAGCTTATATAAAAACACTTACATTTTCACCTGTTTTAGGGCAACTGTAAACACTACGAAGCGTATGCACCCCCATAAGGTGGTTTCGCTGCGATGCACCTCAGACAAAAGTTCCTGTCGAACCTCAGAAACTTCGGCGACATCCGCCAAACTTCACAAGTACGAATATTGAATCATCGAGATTGGGTCCCTTCAGTGATTTAAGCAGGTGAGGGTGCATTGTTTTTATATAAATTTTTAAATTATCTCCTATGGAGTTTCACATAGCACATAAAAGTGGATCTCGAACCCAGGAAGTTAATGGGAATAAAGCAAAACTTCTCGCACTGTGGCATAATGACTCCCATATTATATGGACGAAGTGATTTAAGCGTATATTGAAGCGTTACACTACAATAAATGTTTAAAGGTCGGTTCCCATTGAGTGACGCTGCCACTTAGCAGCCAACACAACAGATGGCGCTAGTTGTCGATGTCCCGAGTTCCTGGACATGCAACTATATAGGAAGCGATAGAAACTCGGCGAGTGATGCAGCAAGCGATGCTTTGCCGGTACGTACGTTGCAGAGGTGGCGGAGGTCCGGAGGTTACTCACGTCACTACAGCAGATCTGGTGTGACGTCAGTGTTGGCGCGCTAGCGATGGGTCTCGATCGGGAGAATGGGCATTTAGGTACACTTTGGAAGTGAATTAAAATATATTCTAAACGTTTGCTGTGTCCGACTCTTCGTGTGGGGCGTCCTTGCATATTAAGGAAACCCACAACAGGCTTGTTATAGATAGCATCGAAACTTGATGGCACCACCCCTTTAAAGAGCTCCTTTCGCAGAAATTCCACTGTCGGCATCGGTGTCAGCGTCGTTGGTTGTGAGCGAAAAATCGAGAGAGATGCAAATAAAATAAATAATAATAATGTTCGGTTCGAGTGAGAATCGAACGCAGGCCTTCTGCGTGGCAAGCAGGTTCTGCTTTGGAAAAAAAAACACTCTCTGTGAATGTTGGTAGTGGGAGGAGTCTTCTTGACCCATGTAATATTGCGTGGCAGAAGCGTAGAGTCACGCCAGGCGTTAAAACATGTGAATTGCACAACCGAGCGGGTATTTTAAAGGGGCCCTGCAACACCTTTCTTAGTTATATTGGAATAGTCTCATTATTGACGTATGACTCTTCACGAGTCATATGCCGCAAAAATTTTTCGAATCCGTCAAGTCTAAGTGGTGTTACCAAATTATAGAGATCACGTTACGCAGCTTTCTCCCTCAATTCAACGCAGCGAGCGCGCGGAAAGCTGCGCGCGGCGTGAAGGGAGGGAGGGAGGGCGGAGGTGCGAGGAGGCGACGTCAGCGCCGGCGGCATTTTTTTCATTTTTTTCTCTCTGGCGTCTCGGCGCAACCACGTGGTCTGTGGCGCCACTTCCGGTCGGCTCGCGCGGTCGTCGTCGAGCCGGTCGAGCGGCGGAGCCCATGGCACCGTGTATCGCGCGTGCTTGAAAACTGCGAGTCGGTTTGGTAATGTTGGGTGTGCACCTCGAACTGCCGTAGCGTTTTCATCGCTCTGCCAACCATGGACGCAAACTTGCGTGCGCGTTTGGAACGAATGACAGCTGAGATGGGTTTCGACCCACACTCCGATACACCGCCTCGTCGCACTGCTCGCGCTCGAATCGTATTCAACACGGCAAAGCTGCGTGCACCCTTCTCCCAGTGGCGGTACTTCAGATGCTGTTTGCTCTTCGAATGCGGGCGCACAGCGAGTGCGGGCTGACAACAAAGAACTAAAGACTAGAAGAAAGGATCGTGGGGCATCGGGCCGGCGCGGACCCATGCCCCGGCTGTCTGCAGCTATCGTGAAAATGTGAGTCTGCTTGGTTGCTGTGTCGCGGTTTCTCGGGAACCTGAGACTACGGGGAGGATACGCCGAGGTACGGCTCGATGACATACTGAACAGACAGCGAACGGGACTCTCGCCATACAGCGAACACAGGTATCCTAAGCTAGCCGGCGCCAGCATCGTTATCGGAGAAATGCTGCACCGCTGCCTCGGTCGGTCGTGAGAACGTGCCGACGATGCAGTTTCCAGCTGATGAGGCAACACTCGAACGGCTGCCACTCTCGACGGCAACCGGCGATGGTCAAAAGCACAGAAATATTCACGATTTCGGCACTGCGCATGGTGAAGAAAACGCAACCACGCTACTACGAGCAGACGAGCTGTCGGTGAGACCGGAAGTGCTAATATTAATGTTTGTTCGGTGTTTTAACGGCATAACACAATATAAACATACATATTATCTACTTATTGAACTCAAAATTAACAATTAAGGTAATAATGAGGGCAGGCACGTAGCCAGGATTTTTGTTTCGGGGGGGGGGGGGGGGGCCCAAGGCCTAATTGTTCGAAAGACAGTCTTTCCATGGCAAAAAAAAAAAAGTTGCCTGGAAATATAGAGGGCTGGAAAAATTTCGGGGGGGGGGGGGGGGCCCGGCCCCCCCCCCCCCCCTTGCCTACGTGCCTGAATGAGGGTGTTATCGTGATTATAACATCAGCCAATGGTGGAACTGCCGACAATCGCGTCATATTTTGCGGACTAATACATCATTTGTCGAGAGAAGAGGGAGCGATTTTCTGCTGACTGAGAATTTATTGTAAATTCCAGGCCGCTCGCTTCGCTATAATATTTGGCTCGCGTGTTCTCGGGAGCCTCGACTACCGATTGGCAGCGCTTTTTGACCCTGCTCAAAAAGTGTTGCAGGGCCCCTTTAAGGCCGCCCCCTAAACAAAGCGCTTGGACATATTTATCATCATTAGCAGCAAAAGCATCAGTAAACCGGGAGTAGAGTGTACTAGAACAGGGGAGTGCTCGGAACGGCCGCAGCACCAATGTATAGAAAGTGAAGCCCAAACTGGGTCAATCCGCTTGTAGCGCTGCGATCGGTAGTCTACAATGTGTCGTCGTTTAAAGAGTTGCGCGCGGCTTCGCGAAAGTGGTGCAGGGGTACAATTCCCGCTTCCCGCTCAAAAGGCCCGGGTTCGAATCGCAGCTGTAGAGGGCGGGTTTTTATTCGTAGTGTCACCCTTTATGGCTGTGTTGGTTTTTTTACTTTCTTAAAACTAGCTTCTGTTGCTACGCATTGCTAGAAAAAGTAACGTAAAACGTGAAATCTTGTTTCGAGTCTCATCTTCGCGAAAATCTCCGAGGCCATACTTTACGCTTTTGTTCAATCCCGGGTGGTAGCGCTGCAAATAACCGCGCTCGCTCTCAAATTTCTTCTATATTATTTCACATTCTGCGTTACTTTTTGAACCAGAACGTAGCAACTTAAGCTAGTTTTAAGAAATAAAGGAAAACCAATACAGCTACAAAAGGTGACACTAAGAATAAAAACCCACCTTCTGCAGTTGCGATTCGAACCCGGGCCTTTTGAATGGGAAGCGGGCATTCTACCCCTGCACCATTTTGGCGGAGCCGCGGGCATCTCTTAAACGACGACACATTACAGACTACCGATCGCAGCGCTACAAGCGGATTGACCCTGTTTGGGCTTCACTTTTCGAAGCTCGTTCCGGGCACTTCCCTGTTCTAGCACACACTACCGGGAGAGTCTATTTGCACCTCAACAGCTCGGGGTCACGTGACCCAAGTTGCAACGTCACATATGACGTCATTGGTTAAAGCGATCGGCTTCAACTGGCTATGTTTTATTGTGACTACGTCTTGTCAAGCGACTCTGAGGCCACGTGATAAAAAAAATTACACCATTTCCCGCTAAAGGGGACCATGAGGCGATGCGAAGCCGGAACACTTGCACGATCGCGTTCCGTTGGCGTTCTTTGGGCATGCTACCGACCTCGCGTCGTGGAACGCGAAGAGGAACGCTACGCGCGTCTTGTCTTCCTTCTAGCCTGGCCGTTAATTCTCACAGGGCGAGCGGGGAACGCAGTCGCAGGCGTAAGAGAGGGGGGCAGTGTAGGAGAGGAGAGAGAGGGGGAGGGGACGCGCATGCGCTGGTGCTCATCGCGGCGTTGCGCAGGAGAGAATTTCAGCATGTCTAGCCCGCGTTTCAGAGGAAGAGTGGAAAGGGGGAGGGGAGAGGGAAAGGAGAGAGGGGGAGTGGAGAGGGTATGCGCATGCGCAGTAAGGGTGGTCACGCCGCACACCACCACCACCGGATTGAACTCCGCCATAAGATACTTCGCATCTAAAAAAAGGAAGGCACGTTTTGTTGCCATCATGGTTCGCGTGCACGAATTGAAGTTATCTTACATTCTTGTGGTCGTCATCCACGCTGCGTAGTTCGTTCGCGGCTTGATTATGGTAGATAGTGATAGTTCGTCATCGCTAAGCGATGAAACAATCGTACGGTCGCATCTCCTGGCGTTGGTACGTGAAGACAGATCAAGAACTGGAGCAGCTAGAATGAGACCCGGGCTAAATTCGCTTACGGTCTTCTGCTTCATTATTTTGCTACATTTCGCCATGGTACCCTGTTTTCTGTTACACCTCTTCATACCGCGTCGCAACTTGACCAAAGAATAATATTTGTTGGGGTTTAAAGTACCAAGAGCAGATAAGATTATGAGGGACGCCGTAGTGGAGGGCTGCGGTAATTTAGACCACCTGGGTTTTTTTACCGTGCACCTGAATCTCAGCACACGGGTCTCAAACATATCTACCTCCATCGAAAATGCTACCGCCGCGGATTCTGTCCCGCGACCTTCGGATCACCAGCCGAGCGCCATAACCCCTAGATCACCTAGGCAGGGGCCAGGGCGAGTCGGGTGCGTTGCCGTGCGGGTACGTAACGTAGTACAGTACAGGTCAGTGGTCAGCACATTCGTCCAAAGCACCGAAAAGGCGCGCTCCGGACTGCACTGACGACGTTTTCTGATTACAACTGGTTACAGCCGTTAAGGTTTTAAGTGTGGGCTGTCAGCTAGTTATCGGTATACACGGCACCAGTGAGTGCTGGAGCGTGCCATTCCGGCGTTTTAGACAAGTTTCTTGACCTCAGTAATAGTTCTCAGTTCACTATCAGTTCTCATTAATATTGTGTCTAACAGAAAAACGAGACCTTATAATTTCCACTTGACCTCTGTAGGTTGCAGATGAAATTTAACAGTCGACTGCTCACTGGTTACATCAGAAAATGAGAAGCGGCTATCTATGTAACACCGCGAGGCTCATCCAAATGGCCATCGGGAGGACTTGGGCTGTACACGTGTAGACTTCAGTAGATTCCTTCGAGCATACGCTAACAGCGGTAGCAGCAAATGCCAGCAAACATACCTGTTCCTTGCGGCACGCTATCGCGTGCCCTGGCGTTCATAGCGCCACACAACTGGGGAGCCTACATGATCGGCCGTTCACGTAGGCTCCCTACATACAACCTGTGACACAACACACTTGGCACTCCCCTCGACAGCATTCGTTACCCTTATACGCTACGCAACGACACATGACAAGTCCATGAGCGGCACAGCGGAGTGACTTCGATTACGCGGGCTTCATTCGCCGGGCTCTTTAATCCGCCAGAGCACGCAGCGCGGACGACGATCACAAGATATAACTTGAACTCGTGCACGCGAACGATGATGGTACAGTGTTCATGATGGCAACAAAACGCGCCATGTTCTCTCTGACGCGCCTTTTTTTTATCACGTGACTTCAGAGTCGCTTGACAAGTCACAATAAGACATAGCCAGCTGAAGCCGATCGCTTTAACCAATGACGTCATATGTGACGTTATAACGTGGATCACGTGACCCCGAGCTGTTGAGGTGCAAATAGACTCTCCCCAGTAAACCATGGCGGCAGAGATACACAGAAAAGTATTCCGGAATACAGATCTCGCTATACATGTGCTGGAAGCCTAAAATACTGATAGTAAGATACATTTGTCTTTTACGTACCGGGATATTTCGGAGATGCTTTTGCAAAAAGACGAAAAAAGTATCCCCTAATACAGATACAAGAATAGAGATACGAAAATAATATATTTTTATTTCGGGGGTGCTGATGCTGCACGAAGACATTTATTAAGTACAGCATATCGTAAATATTGTTAATAATGCTGCAGCGCAATGAAACTTGCTAGTCAAGCATCTCTCTCGAACCACTTAGGAGCACCAGCGAATGAAGAAAAAAAGTATACGTTTATTTTGCACGCAATATATGTTTGGCAGAGAATAATAGCCAACAGGTTGCATTAATTGCACTTAAGGAACAGCAGCTTCTTAAATAGGCTGCCTTCTAGACAGCGTCGGTTCGGCCTCAACACAAGACTCGTAGCGAGAAAAGCCTCTCTACCGCTACAGATGAACGCAAGTTCAAGTTATAACGAATAACTACCGGCTTTATGGACGGAAAGCCCTGCAAGATGAGATATCTCTTCTCGGGTTATGTAGGTACGAAACTTTCCTCTCGGACGTGGGCCATCCTGTGCGTTTGGGGAACCTACCACTGCCCTTCCTGTGTTGCCTACAGGCGGCGCACCTTAGAAAACACATGTCTTCCTCATACAGTTTGGAAAAACGTCAGATGATTTCCAAAAAAAAAAAAAATTTACGAGATACCCATCTCCTGTACAGTATCGCGATACAAAAAATACATGATATTATGTATTTCACTACTGATATATAAATACATTTTTCAAGCGTAACTCGATACAGAAATGCATATACTCATAAGTAACGCCGGATTTTTAGGCACTAAAAAAAAAACGCGTTTTAGGCGCCAGAAATAGTCTGGCAAAAGAACGTCTTAGGCGCTAAAAATAGGCACCCAAAACACGTTTTAGGCCTCCAACGTCGTAAACGTAGGCACAAGTTTTTTTTTACATAAATGGAAACAATTTCTAAACAAAGACGTGCGCGACCTGTATCTAAGACCGGAAAGCAAAAAGAAAAAAAAAACGGGAGGGGCGAAGCATGTAGGGAAGGGTGCTTCAGTTCCACTAACATGAAACCTGGGGAGGGGCGAAGCATGCAGTGTGCGCCGGTGTTTACCAGAGCAAAATCACTGCTAATGTACAATGAGCGACAGAAGGAGAAGAAGAATGGCCTGACCGAGGTAATTCGCCCCATTGTTTTGAGCGAGATTTCTTCTATGAGGCACTAGTGTCAAACCTTAAACCGGGCATGTAGGGAAGTGTGTTTCAGCTCCACTAACGTCTTCGGAAAACTGCGTCAGAATGCAGCTTACTCTGAGGTACTTCTTTTTCTTATTCTTCTTCTTCCCTACATGCCCCGTTTCAGTTCCCTACGGCATGTAGGGAAGGGTGTTTCAGCTTAACTAACGTCGTCGGCTGTTTGTTCGGCTGACTGTTACCTTCATTTTTAGTGGACCGGTGGCGAGTAAAACACCATCACTTTGCAGATATATGTTTCAAGAAGTGGTGTTTCAAATAGATGACTTTACCGTAAAGATCCATGTTTGTGTCTCTGGTTTTAGAAAAGAAACTTGAGCGCCTTGGTAATTTGTGTCGGGGATTTTGACACCGCTGCTAAGCCAAACATTATGTTTTAGGCAGTAGCGACGAACCTTTAACTCAGAATATGCATAGTATTTGGTGTATTCATGTGGGAGGTAGTGGCCAAGTACTACACCAGGGTGGCCAATCCTGCTCTGGTGAGCAGGCATGGCCACCCTTAACGGGGGTTAAGAATATCATAGTTGTAATCAAGAAGAAGAAATGGATATGGGCCGGGCACGTAGCACGTCGGCAGGACAACCGGTGGTCATTAAGGGTAACTGACTGGATTGCAAGAGATGGCAAACGCATGAGGGGGAGACAGAAAATTAGGTAGGTAGATGAGATTAAGAAGTTTGTAGGTATAACGTGGCAGCAGAAAGCACAGGACCGGGTTGATTGGCGGAACATGGGAGAGGTCTTTGCCCTGCAGTGGGCGTAGACAGGCTGATGATGATGCATAGTATGGACCGGTGGCGAGGAGCGGGACTTACTCAATTTTTGTGGCGCATACCCGTTTATGATGGACCGTGACGACGACATGACACGCCGACAAGCCGAGAGCCTAAGGTGCTTCGCCCCTAAAAATTATTGTTTATGATGGCACAAATGCGCGTACTGTTGAACACAGCCGTGCAATTGTCCTTTTCGCCACACGGTGCGTAGAATATGGTCTCTCCATTTATTTACGCGATAGTTTTAAAGAGCTGTTTTCGCCGAAACTACGGTGTCGGTGTCGTTGCTCGTGAGCGAAAAATCGAGATAGTGGGAATAATCAAGTAATAAAAAATGTTTGGTGGGGGCTAGAATCGAACCCAGGCCTTCTGCGTGGGAAGCAGGCGTTCTACCACGCAGCCACGCCAGTGCTTGAAACTGCTTCGTAAAAAAAAAAAAAAATTAAGGCAGCCTCGCACTAGAGGTGCCAAGCCTGAAGGAAGTGCGGAGCTGGGCGGCCTTCCTTGTTTCTCTAAAGTTGTCTCTTTCTTTCTTCCTCTCTTTCTTTTTCTCTTTTCGTTTGTTTTTTCTTTTTTTTCTGTTTGTTTCTCTCTATCTATCGATTTCTTGCTCTTTCTATGTTGCTTCCTATTCCTTCCCTTTCTTTCTTTTTCTCTCTCTCCCTCTCTCTATTTCTCGCTTACTCTTTCAATCTCCTTTTCTCTGTCTCTCTTTCTTTGATTCTCACTCTTTCACTTTTTATTTCTCTTTTTACATTCGTTTCTCTCTATTTCTCTCTTGCTCATTCTGTCTATGCTATGCTTTACTCTCTCCCGTCCTCCTGTTCCACCTCCTCACCCTCAGATATCTACTTCTCACCCTCACTCTCTCTCTCTTTCTTGCTCTTTCTTTCTCTTCCTTTTCTTTCTCTCGCTTTCTTGCTTCCTCTTTATATCTTTTTTTCCTCTCTCTCTATTCCTTGCTCTCTCTCTTTCTTTATTATTTCTGTTTATTTTTCTGACTTTCTCTCTGTTTCTTTCTCATTCTTTCTATGCTATCCTTTACTCTCTTCCCTCCTGCTTTCTCTCCTCTTCACCATCATATATCTCATCACCCTCACTTCCCTTTCCTTGCTATACTATACAAGGCTAAGTTATGCTCTGCTAGCGTGCCTGCATAGCCGAGTAGTTACAATACTCGCCTTCGGAACGCGGGCTTGAATCCCGCCATGCCAAGAATTTTTTTTTGGCCAAGAACTTCTCGCTTCCTTTTCCTTTCTTTCTCTGTACTCGTTCTCTCGCCCATCAAGTTGTTGTATCCCGCGCCGCAGAAATCGCCTCACATGTTCTGGGGAGCGAAGCAGAAGATGAAGAGGACGGCGGCGATCAAGAAGCGGACGAAGAGAGCACGTGCTGGTTCATGATGACGATCGTTTCAGTTTCCGACAGACAAATTACGGCGAGCTTAAACAGTTCCGGTGTTAAAAACGCTGTAAGAATGTGATGTAGTGGGTGGAATCTCCTTAACGCATGTAATATTGCGTGGCAGAATCGCACCAGGCGCCAAAACAAGTGAATTGCGCAACGAGTGGGTGGTTTGAAGCTGCCAACCCATTACAAAATGTGCAGGTGCGCGTGGCACCTTACGGACGCGTAATGGGTACTTCGCCAAATTGCAAAAGGAAGAATTGTGGCGTAGTGCGCACTTAGCAACTGTACATACAGTAGACATTCTAAGATAGTTTGAAACGGCCAATGTTACGCGCGCAAACGTTCCTCTCCTTGCGGCACGGTTGAAGGCGATGCGCACGGGGCCCGGTTACGCTATCGCGTTCTGCTCTTGAAGGCCAAGCTCAAGCGTCCTCCAAGTTGTTCTGTAACTAGGTGAGTCAAGTGTCCACTGTTGAACCAACGCACTCGCGGGTCTCTTTCTTTTTGGCACGGCTGAGATGGACAGCACAGGAGCAGGTAGTCGGACCGCTAGAAGACCAGAAGGGAGGGTTGCCTGGTATTGGCCGGGCCTAATCACGTAAGGTAAATTTCTCCCCTGTCGGTGAACACCTCAAGAAGTCAATTAGAGAAAAACAAAAGCTGTGTGCTCATCACATCTTTCTATATTTTGCTCTTCGCTCTCTTTTCCCACGGTTGCATTCTTCGGTTTCACCTCACTCTCCACGGTTTCGCATTCGCCATCCGCTCGCGTCATGTCAGCGCAGCGGTAAACAACATAAAAGCCCTTCTTAACCTCTCATTCATGCTCATATATCAAAATGGGGCGATAGGAACGCAAGGAACGAAATAGGCATTTGCTTAAAATCCGTTCTGTAATCATAAGTACCTCTAAGATACTACTGCGATTATCGCGATACTGCCCAGCCCTGCAACAAAGTGAGCAGCTGCGTAGGTTCGTGTGTTGCCGTATGGCCGCGTAGTGGGCCCTTCGCTGATTCGCAAAAGGAATAATTACGGTGTAGTTGGCACTTCGCAACTGTACTTGCAGTAGGCATTCTAGGATAGTTTGAAACTGCCAATGTTACGCGCCCGGACGTTCGTTTCCTTGCGGCACGATTGAGGCGTCCACCGAGAACTGAAACCAGTGCAGCGAAACGTCGGGGTTGTTTAAAGCTAGGAGCATCGAAAGACCAGGGTAACGAAGATGTGTGGGAGTAACTCCACACAGGCAAGCGATGAGGAGTCAACATGTATCATTTCGGAGAGCACTCATTGGAGACTTATTTATCTAACACTACTTGAATTTACCAAACGCACAGGGCAACGAATACAAAACATGGAAAATGATGGCACACTCCGTCGGCTTGCATGACCCATGGTCTCCGGTGATGGGATGCGCTGTGGATCCCCAGCCCGTTTACGCAAAAAATTACCCGAGTCGCTGCTTAAATGAGGTTTTGCAGCATTCACGGGGACGCGGACCTCGGGGGAACCACTGTTTTCCACCAATTGGCAATCGGCTTACTCGGACCAATCAGGCAAGCCGAAGGTAACCGATCCTAACACGAGTTTACGAGGTCGGGTGAATCCCGCTTCGTAGCAAAACTACTGCACTTTGTGTAAACAGCGTATACCAGCAAACGGCCATGACGCGCACACACGCGCTCAGATTTCGCTCTCTGGTCGTCCCGGAGACACCCTGTGGTGTGCCTCCTCGAGTGGAGTTCGGGACTCAAAACGACCGACCGGATGCAGCTTCCCCTTCGTCGGCGCGGACTCCTTCCAGCGTTCTTTTCCAACAGCAGTCGGGAAAGAAAAGTCTATAACGCCAGTTGAAAAAGAAAAGTCTCTAACAGCTGTGGGGGTTCGTTGTATACTCCAAAAAGAAAGCGTTCGTAGACGGCGGGGAAACGCAATAACATTTATTAGTCCAAACTTTAATGACGTTACGGCGGCGTGAAAACAACAGAAGAACTTCCAAGAATCACTTCCGCGAACCGCTTCCACGCCGGTGCCGCTATCCCTGGCCCCAGCGGACCGCACGCCGCGCACACGAGCACTCCCCCCGGGCCGCTGTCTGTGCTGGCTTAATTAGGAAGCATTCGCACATGAAGACCCACGCGCAGTGGTGCTCGTCGCTGCTTGTCATCACCGCCGCTGTGGGTGAGGGCGAGGGTTGTTATCCGCGATCCCTACACAGCAGTGGAAAAAGAAAGTCTCCAACAGCAGTTGAAAAAGAAAACAAAAAGCCTCCTGCGTAACGTTGCCTTTCGCGGGACCAGGCTAGAAATTGAGAAGGCTATGCGCACAGGGCCCGATTACGCTATCGCGTTCTACTCTTGAAGGCGAAGCTCAAGCGCCCTCCAAGTTTTTATGTGTTGTGGATGCCTTTGATGCATTTGTGTGCCCCAGTGTACTCCTTAGGTTAACTTCGTGTTTCAAGATCCGCACAAGATGATCTCAGAGGCCACGTAGAAAGAAGCGCGTGGTTGATACCTGCTCCACCAGGTGCCGCAACGATCCCAGATGCTCAGAAGAAAACCGTCTATTTCAATGAACTCATCCAATTAATTTCATTACTTATTCTGGCATATGAGTGGCCCTTATGTTAAAGAGTGTTAGCCTCCGATATCATATGTATTTAATATAACTCTTAAAGAGATACTGACCAAAATTTTTGCTGCCAAGATTTACAGCCAAGATAAAAGAATGAGTGCTGAAATCTATAGACAGAACATTCACTTCGGGCAGGAACAGAAAAAAAAATACTTCAGTGCATTCAGAAGATTCTTCCTTGTACATGAAAAAATACCGATGTGCACGCTGGTATGCCGTGCGCTCTACTTTCTGCCGCGGTCTCCACTGCTGCCGCATTCCTCGGTTAACGCGCCCTCTCGCGGCAGCCGGGCGCGCGAGGCGCATTACACTTTTTTGCTGGGGAGCGCGACGATTGGGACGGCCAGAGAGAAGGCCGCCTGCGCGAAATCTCGGAGGCCATGGGTGACGTTTCATACACCGGAAACGGACAGGCCAACAATGCCAACCGTCGCCCGCGTCTCTCAACCCGCTCAGCTCCCTCTACGGTTCCCAAAACCACTACGAACAGCACCGGCAGCGAACGATGCTCCTGGCTCGGGCAGAGCCCCTAAATGGCGGGGAACGCCTCAGCGCCTTTGTGGAAGAGGGAGAATCAGATGTATAGAAGAGGTGGAGAAAGGAAAGAGGAGGACAGGAATACGTGTACCTTGCATGCGCCGCGGTGAATGTGACGTCACGGCTCGCGCTGGCGTGCAGCCGCCGCGCGCTGACAATCCACCAAACAGCCAACTGTTCAAAAATACGTGAAATAAACTATTTATCAGAGCAGTCGCGTTTTCCGAGTAGAATTTCGACGTTATCGTCATTTTCCCCATTTTTGTTTAGTATCCCTTTAAAGTGAACCAGAACCAACGATTCTGTAACATATCTATATATTTCCAGAAGAAAGTTTTTGTATATCTGGAAAACTGGAAGTACTCGACCGGAAGTACTTGGAAGAGAAACAAGCGCGACGCTTGTTGCTCGTGCCACTTATAAGCCATGCGGAATTAGGAAAGCTTCGAGTACACTAAAAAAGAAAGGAAAACTTCTGTATATATTTTGTGTTCGCCGTGGTAGTGTAGCGGTTACGGTACTCGGCTGCTGACCCGAATGTCACGGGTTCGACCCCGGCCGCGACGGTCACATTTCAATCGAGGCGAAATGCTCGAGGCCCGTGTACTGTACGATGTCAGTGCACCTTGAACACCAGATGGTAGAAATTTCTGGAGCCCTCCACTTTGGCGTCCATCATCATCATATGGTTTTGGGAAGGAAAACCCTAGATATTATTCTTTTTCCTATATTTTTTTTCTGCACAGCTCTTCAATTTTGCGGTCGGTGGTATATCTACTTACATACCTTATTGTATCGTTAATCCGCAGTAACATAAGCAGGTTTCAGTCATGTTAACATTTATTTTCTGTAAATCGCATTGAAGATAATAGATTGCTAAGACATAATCTCGGCCTGCCCACATGGTACTTATGTGAACCCTGCAGAGATAAGTGGTTTTAGTGGAGACAATCTAGAAAATTTTACGCGAGTGACGAGTGTTCAGGAAAAAGGGAGTACAAGCAATACCCAATCCCACTTGAAGCTTCAGGAACCAGGATAGTATTGAAACATTTTGCTAGTGGATAAGGCATCGTATTTTTATTAGATTCAACACGCATACGGCTTGTTGTTTTCTTCGTACTTCGCTGATGGCACACGCATTGTTAGATTTCGGCCACACACTTTAGACCACGTCATACAGCACTGAATAAAGGACTCACGTTTTTGTTTGCACGGATGCAATGCAAAGAATCAGAAATGATGACAGGCAGTCTCATGCACAGCTTCAATGCAACTCGTTCGGCATTTCCATCACAGCTTTTGAAGAAACAGAGGAGGTACTACCACGACCAGTACTTTCCACAGCATTGGCGCATGCAGCGACAGTTCTTATTGTCGAGCGTTAAGGAAATTTGATATTTGACGCCTGGAGGTATCTTTTTGACACTACTTGTTCCCAGAATCCAACTTCTTGGTCGTCACTTGATGTAACCTCACTTCTCCCTGATGCTGGAAAACAAAAGAAACATGGTTGATCCCTACGTCATAGGAATCGGTATAACACGAAAGTAAAACGTGTCGTTAGAGAAGTAGTTGAATGTGTACTGTACATTGATATAAGAGAGCTTGCTCAATGTCTATTGGTGTTTGGCAGATACAGCACCGTTTAACGTAGATGCACCCACGTTGACGTTTGGTGGCACATCTCCATCCCGACGACTAACGTCCATGCTCAACGATTAAACAAACCTTTGTGGGAGCTGGAATAAGAGAAAGCGCGGTGTGACAGCCAGAAGAGCGTCGCCTAAGATCGCCATCCCGCGGCATGTTAAAGAGTAAACGAACACCATGGCCGGACTAGCGAGAAACGCAACGCGCGTTATGTCTCCCCTCTAGACGGACGCGATTTTTCTCGGGGCGGTGTTACAGCCAGGCGAGGCAGACGCGCGTCGCAAAGCTATCTTTATTATGGATAAATGATAAGAGCGAAGCCGCGGTTTGGGAGAAGGTCGCCACCCGCGGTGTGTTAAGGCGTTCACAAAATAGCACTTCTATTGGAAACGCGCCGAATGGGACGGACGCGTAGCAACGATGCGTTGCAGGAGCTAATGGCGAAGGCCACGGTCATGATGCATTACTTCACTTTACCGCTCCCAGACGGCGACACCACCCCGCCGGCCAAGAGTACTGTGAGAGGAAAGTGTGAGATATAAAAGGCGTGTTTGTAAGACCTCCAGAATGTGTGACGGTGGCGCAGTGGTTAGCGTGCCCAGCATCCGTTGTTGCGGACCGAGAGGGCGTGAATTCGACTCCCGTTGGTGGAACAATTTTTGAAGTTTTTCTTTGCCATCCGATTATGTGCATATTTGGACGTCATTTCCGTGACGGAAATACGTCGCTGAAGTCTTGGTGGACCCCGGCATAAAACACTTTCGTGTTAAAAAGGTAAAAATTGCATTGTGCACAGCCAATGTTACTCAAGCGTGAAACACAAAACGAGTTCATTTTTAAACCGACGTAATGTGTGCTGAATGACGTCACTACACGAGTTCGAGAACTCAACGAAAGGTTGGCAGGCACAGCTAAAAATAACGTGGATTGAACATGTTTCAACAAACCTTGAGCGATAGCAGCGAATGCCGAGAGAAAGACATGCCGCGAAGGCTTTCCGCGCATCGGCGCTCCAGGGCGGCAAACAGCGGCAAGCTGTCCGCATTTCTATTCGCAGTGCCGGTGCGGGAGTCACGTGACAAGATTTGAGGTCTCGAGGCGCGCGGAAGTCCGCCGGCTCGCGGCTCTCATCGACCGACAGAGAGGGTGCGCAGGAGAGAACAAGCCGACACTGCGCATGTCCGTTGCTATGATGATGCACGTGCGAGGAGGAAGTTGACGTTGGCTGAACTTCAACGTCAAAAGCACACGCAAGCTCGCTTTTGGGTTTGTAGCTGGAGGAGTAGAGCCATCGCTCTAAAAGTACTCGAACGAACGCGGATAATAGGCTTTCGCATTCCGGAGTCAACGTATAAGTGGGATCTACTCTAATATTTTTTGCCCGATCGGCTTTCGAAATAAATGATTCGTACACTGAAGGTTTAATCTCTTTGCGTTATTGGCTTTCGTAATGCAAGGTTTGACGCTTGTCACCGGTAGACACAAATGCCCATAGCATCAAATGGGAAGTAAACGTTTCTGCACTATAAAATATTTTTACCGCACACAAGGGCTCACTTCTGTGCTGCCCCGTCCACATCTGTATAGAGTGTTCGAGCAGCCGGCTTTGTACTGCGGGGGGAGCACTTTGCGGCAGTTGTGGACTGACGGTGTGCCCTGAAGCCTACGCGGCCTGATTGACATGCAGATCGGCGCCAATTGCTTCAAACAAGAAATGATGTTGGTTAGCGCCTTTGTTTTGTCGGCTGTGCGTAATATGCGATTACCCGAGGTTATCACCTTTTCATGCGGCCGTGTATTTCGAAACAGTCACAAAGCGCGCATCGTTTGTTCTGAAAGATTCGGGCGCGTGTTATCAGGCCAAGCGCGTCATTCTTTTGCATCAAGATGCCGTAAGCGCCCCGTGGCCGAGTGCAAATTTAGCTAAACAGGGGCATTTTTAAACGTTGCCACTCTTGCATATCAGGTCTGCGAGCTTATTAGGCTGCCCATGCTCCTGGGCAACCCACGTGTCATCCCGCAACCACCGCAAGGTGCCCCCCCTCCCCCAGGGTGAGGGGGGCACCTTGCCAGGGGGAGGGGGGCACCCCTTTACATCTACACGCGTAAAGTGCGTGAACGACAACCTGTTCTTTTTCCAAATCGGGAATCAGTATTCGCAGTATTCGGATGCTAATTGAAGAAGGGCGTTGGAGTTTAGGGACAATGGAAGCAAGATGTAGATTAAGCAGGCAGAAATAGCTACGAGGATGTTGTCCGAGTGGTGGCTGAAATTAAGGCAGATGTGAAACTTAGCCTTTCACTACATCGAGTTAGTACTTCACTATATATACTAGTTACGGCTAGAGGAAATGGAAAATCCTTAAACACCAGGTGGCGCTGGAGCCAACGTTTCAGCAAGTGGTCTCCTCTCCGTCGAGGCGGCATTGACAAGTGTTCTTGTCTTCTTCAGGGCAGTTGCTGCCTTGAAGACGACAAGACCACTTGTCGAAAAGTTGGCTCCAGCGACACCCTGTGCTCGAAGATTTTTCATCTCTTCAACCTTCCGCCCTCCCCTGAACATCCTGCCCAGGTGGCGCGAGCCACTTCCCGATCAAAAGGGTACAGTCTCATACATAGAATAACCGTATTCTACCGATGAAATGTATTCTTCATTTAAAAACTTTCTTACCGGGTATGATCTTTGGTAGGTGGCGTAAAAGTGGATGTGTCGACCGTGGATGACGCACCCAAGCGTTCTCGTAACCAGTGTTGGCGGTAACGCGTTACAAGTAACGGCGTTACCGGTAACGCGTTACTTTTTTCGGTAACTTAGTAACGTACTCGTTACAATTTAGAAACTGTAACGGGTAACGTACTTACGTTAACATTTTTCGGTAACGTGTGGTGTCACGTTACTCGTTACTTTTTCATCCTGGGGGTGCAGTCTTCTCAGAGCTCGCCCCGACAAATTCTTTTGTTGCAGCGTCGGACTGCTGTCGGCCTGCCAGGCATTGACCAAGAAAGCGCGGGCGGAATCCCTTTTCTTTTTTTGTGGAAATTGTTGGGACCAATTTCTTAAGACGCGCCGACTCCTTGTGTGGAGGTTTTGGCCATCGCCACACAAAACTTGATGAAAGCCGCATAATTCGCCATGAGAAACTGTACGGACATGCTTCGTGGAAGTGGATGTAGCAGGTGGATTGCTGGCACCTGCGCCTTTTCGTGCCCAAATGACAGGCCGGCCGAAGAGAAAGCGCAGGGGCTGGTTTACTCCATACCACGTGCTGGTCGTGAAATTTTGTACGTGGGGGAAACAAAGAACTCCCCCGGAAGGCTGCGACAACATAAAAATGATGCCCGCAAGTTGGCGTGACAAAGGAGTACACTCGCTGAGCATAGCATGGTAAACGACCACCGCATCGAATTCGACAACTCCCACGTCGTCGACTTAAGCGGCTTTCTGTGGAATTCTGGCCGATCCAGGCGACAGCCGGTAACGTCAACCGGTCTACAGGTGCGCTGCCGATCAAGAGTCTGCCTTAATGTGGAGAATTGGTGTGACCCCCGGCTGGAAGAAGACCCTGAAAAAGAGTGCGAGCGGGACGCGAAACGTAGAACTTTTTCTTATAACGCAAAAAAATCTTTTTTTTTTACTCACTACCTTAATACCGGTTACGGCTAACCACGGTTACAGGTAGCTACACGGCAGACATTACCGCAGTTAGTGTACTAATCGTGGTTATTGCAAACGGGTGATTCCACGAGAGATCGACACGGATCCGAAAACAAACATTTTAAGTTTAATTGAGTATTTTATATTTTATGCATGTCCCATGCCAGTAGCCCGAAAAGGAACTTAATTTCCTTATTAACTGCATAATTTACGAGGGAAAAATGTCAAACACATTCAATCCGGAGGGACCAATTTCATTACCTGTCGTTCTCGAAAGTTCACGACGTTGTAAACAGAAATATTATCGTTACAAAGAAGATATTTTGTGTATGAAATGTATGCGCAACAAAGAGTAAAGTAACATTGTTTGAAACTTGTAGAGCTAAGGAAACTGTTTTTGAAAAATGTCTAAATATGCGACGTTTTATAGTAGCTACAAAGTTGATAAGGCCTATCAACTTTGTTTTAAAAAATAAATTTTGCTTTTTCTATCTGCAGCTGCAGCGAAATTTCTAGTTATTGAACTCCTGAGCGAGTGAGGCTGATCTTGAACACCCTCACATAAACGCTCGCAATTTTTGCGGTAAATATACAGGTTAAAGTGAACAAAAAATGTTTATGCACAGATATTTTTTGACGTAACTAGCCCTTTTAAGCATTTCTTTATTACTACAAAATTCGCGCATTTATTTTGCTAGCAGAAGCACACCATCAGAATTATTGTAAATTTCTTGAGATTTCATTGATGCTTTCTTTGCGAATAGCGTTGATGATTGACTCTCATATTCTGTATAATGTCACATTGACAAAAACGGCTTCACCATGTGTCAAGAGGCAGAAGCCATCACACGTAACTCTAAAGGCAACTTTAAGCCCCTATACCATTGCTGAGGTCCGATACATTTGTGCAAGTAATACTCATTAGATCAGAATTTGGGGTATATTCGTTGTTTGGGTTAGAAGTTTTATGTGAAACAAACTCCAGATTTAAATTATTGCTATTGTGGGTTCGTGCAGCAAAGACACATCGATTATAATTTATGATTGCGGAGTAACGGCAGAGGTAACGTCCGTTACTTTATTTCGGTAACGGTAACGGTAACGCGTTACATTTTTTTGTAGGTAACGTAGGGCGGTAACGCGTTCCTTTTTTTATGGTGTAACGGGTAACGTATTTAGTTACTTTTTTTCAGTAACGCCTACAACACTGCTCGTAACAGTCGAAGTGCCGCCGCGTGCGCCGAGCGCAGGTACTGATGAGCGTGACTGCCGCCATTGGCTTCCCAAAGCGTCTCACGTAGTGCACATCTGATGAGTGCCGTAGGTCCTTCCGGTGGTTCGTAGATTGCTACGCACGGAAGCGCATCCCAGGCGCTGAAGCAGTGAAGCTCGTGGTATGCCCGGCCCTCGACGGCGACCAGCAAAGAGGTGTGCCAGGCCCCCCAATTCTTCTTCGTGCAGCACACTTCTTCGCCTCTGCGCCTCATATAATTAATGAGTAAGACCCAGTTCACAGGCTGTTTGTAGTGTCTGCTCCAGTAGAGTTTCCACGGTCATATCGCACCTACTGGAATTAGCCAGCAGTAAATCTGAGCCATGCAATACAGGCGCCTCTTCAGGACCGCTATACCTTCGAGGTAGATGCGAATAGCGCTGACAGCGTCTGCCAACGTCCTTCCTCTCACTTTGGGAAGTTCAAAGCCAATTCGTTCGACCAGGGAATACAGCGCATCCGCTGACAAGCTCGAAAGGTGAACGCACAACAAGTCCAAGTCGGCCGACGTCATTCCAGATAGGAAATAGGCTAAAGTTCAGCAACGACTTCCTACGGGCACGAACGCTGCGGGCACACCGTGCACCTTTCACGCGAGTTCTGAGGTATACCTGTGTTTCTTGTGCAGGGCTGGCTTCAGTTTAACGTGTGCTAGACAGAAGCGCTGGCTGGTGACGAGAAAGCGTTTTCGATAGCAAATGCGATCAACTAATCTCTGTGCATAGCCGCAGCGACAGTGCTATGTTATAATTCGATTGAAGAGATTCCGCTAACTAGTGTTGTCTCGCCAGAGACCGTGCGCCCTGAGTAAGGATGATGCGTTTTAAGAGTGCGCCAAAGTTGAATATATGTCCTTCAGCACACAAAGGAGATATGCAAAGCTGCGTTTTGAACGTTTAAACAGATAATATTGGGGGGGGGGGGGGGGGGAGACAAACATATATGAAAGGCTTTCTCGGCCGCGCTTGGTCGTATCATTCCATGAGTCAACCAAGTTAAGGTACACCCTGCGCAGGACAATATTCTTATCCTGTCAATGAAGTGACAAAGCGTTACGAAGAATGTGTAGTGTGCAGAGTGACCAATGTACGTGTAAACTGGTAGCGTAACTTCCATACAAACCCATGTGTCATGTCGTTGGCGGTTCGTTGCCACCGACGCCATCTACGTATCGCGGGGACAACTAACAGCAAGCAAAAAATAAAATATAAAATATGACGTCACAACTGAAGCGGTAGCGACGTCGCGCATTTGCACTACATGGCGCGAAATTGATTTTTTTAATTGCTTACCTTTTACATGCTTTTGATAACTACGCGATTTTATTGCGTCTTTATGGCTCGCCAATTGCGTGTGCGAGAGAAAAGCAAGATGAAGCAAAAAAGACTGGGGAAGCAAGCTTGTTTTATTAGCCTAGTAGTGTACTTGCAATAAACGCCAAAATACTTGTAGATGAAGAAATGTTGACACAACGGCTCACGAGCACAACATTTCGCGTTTCCCAATCGAGGAAAACCACTGGAGCGAGACAGCAGCCCTGAAAGTATCACTTTGGCAACCTTACAGTGCATCGTTTCTTCGCTTAGCGTGCCGCATTCACCGTCACGAAAAGCGAGGGCACGCCGGACGTGCGCCAGAGACAACAGTCTACAGTTACAGGAGTGGTTATCTGCACATTCTGTGAGCTAGTTCAGCTTCTCTGAAGTGTCATGCGAGTAAACAACACATAAGCAAATAAATACCTTTCGGAAGATACGCACCAAACCACCGCGCAAAACTGAGCGATGCCTCGTTGACCCGGCAATGCGCCAAACTAAACAAAAACCCACATAGCAGACTGCCTGCATACCCCCCCCCCCCCCCCATTTATGGCTCTCGACACCCCCCCCCCCCAAAAAAAAAAGCATCAACTATTTAGCAAAGTGTCAGATAAACCTTAAAGTAAAGTTCTAGTTTACTTTGGCATATATAAAATTAGGAATATTCGAAAAAATGTCACAGTTTCGCCGCAACGGTGAAGCAATGAATGCGATAGCAATAAATTGGAATGTAACGCGAAGAACGCAAAGCAGCTCGAAATTGCCAGCGCGTCGCTCGAGCCCAAAGGACGCACGAAAAGAACGCAGACGGGACGAGCGCGAACTATTATGCGCCACAGCTCGATACGCACTGCTGAAACATAAACCAGGACGCACGAAACGAAAGAACAGGCACACACAGGACGAGCGCGAACTAAATGTCGCAGTTGTTACTTATTTCTGTTTGAACAGTGCGATCCTTTCGCAAACGCGGTCGCTGTAGCGAGCGAAGTGACCGTCGTACGCTCTGTGACTTCAGCGCGGACATCGCGGGGAAAGCACAAGACATACAGGTCCCCGCTCCACCCCCCGCCCGCCCCCTTCTTTCCTTGAGATAAGCGCACGAAGGCGACCACCATAGGCGTATCTACCGGGGGGGGGGGGGGGGGAGGGGCAAGGGGGGCTCTAGCCCCCCACTGAGAAATGTTGGGGGTGTTGTGCCAGAGCACCTGACCGAACGGGGAAGCGAATAAACACGTGCACTTCGTTGGAAGTCCCCGGCATCGCGGTCAGCGTCTGCCCTGCGACCAAGAAAAGGGCCAACTCCTGCTACCTGGAAGCAGGGATCAACCCCTGCATGCTTTGTCTGCAATCCCGGAAAACGGCGTCTTCGCAGAGCCGGCCCCGTCAACTGACGCCAGTCGTTCTTCCAAGCTACCCAGCTACGGAAAGCAGCATTCCTGAGGACGATGGAAAGGCTGCTCAACTGCTGCGGCCAAAAGGAGGGTCACATCACAATGGACTGGGACCTTATTTAAGACCGGCCTGGTCCGTTGTTAGGAGAGACTCCCCAGCCGACTTGGTATAAACTGCGATAACTTGCTATGACCTGCTATACCTGCTATAAACGTTGTTACTGTTTCATAAAGGTTTTGCCTCCTTGCTCTGCTACTCAGCGAGAAGTCCGGTCTTCGGCAACATCGGCTCGCCAGCCTCCCGGCTTTCGTCGACACGAAAACCCCATTCCTAACAGGGGGCGGATCCCCGCCACTTTCTACAGTGGTTATTGTCGGCTGCAGACTGGGAAACTAACAAGTCAGGCAAAGTTTTACTTGAACGCAGCAATAACGTAATGGTGTAATGAAATTTGTCCTACGATTCTGCTGTGACGACTGTCCTCCGTGTGTCGTGACCGCGCACTGTAGGCTACCTGCGGTGCGGGCTGCCTATTCCACGCTTGCGCGCCCGGCGCTCAAGCATTGCAGAGGAGGCTATAGAGCCCCTGCTGAGCGATATATCGCTCAGCAGGGGCTCTATAACATTACAGAAATCTGTCATGATTTTCTTTTGTTCCGCCTGGCCTGAAATTTAAGTAATCCGTGACGCAAATATGGGCGGGAGCCAGTAAACGTTTTATAGCCCGATCAAACGCTCTCCTTTTTCAGGAAATTCAGTTTCTTTCCTTGAAAATGAATAGCATCACCACTGCTCCATATTCAAGCTGCTGTGATTTGATGAGTGTGCAGAAGTGCCCAGTATTTTAGTTGTGCCTAGCGAGGACAGCTAAAATAGATTCCCACTTTAGTCCCCGATTAGCCTGCTTCACTTGGCTTATCATGTGGTAACCTGCAGCGATCACAGCGGCTTGTAACGAGGCAGTGGACTCGAGCACATTGAGAAGCCCAGCTTTAAAGTTTACCCCGTTACTTGAACTACCTTACCAGGGAGATGATCAGCGTCGACGGATTTCTGGACTAAGAAGGCTGTCTACCTGCAAAAGATTGTGTCTGTTCCTAATAATGTTTATTTCTCTCTCTACCTCTTTGTCAGCAGCGATGAGTTCGCAGAGAGTTGTACACGCGCAAAAACAGCTCAGCATCGTTATACTACACTGAAAGTATCTATTATACACATATGAATCCATCTCGCCCGCTGCTATAAGCGACCGCTGCCAATGTGATTGGCGGGCAGCCTTCTGAAATTACGTTCAGAAAGAGACACTGTCTGGCTATTCCGAAAAAAAAAAAGAGTTATTGTTCAGCACAGTAATGTGCTGCTTATTGTGCACACTTCATTTTAACGCCGCGAGTTTTCGCAGACTTGTGACGTCGCGTAACAAGGAGGCGATTTTATGGCACATTGAAAACTTTTGACAAATGAGAAATGACAAACAATACGCCGTATTGAAAATAGTTCATTATTATTTTTTACGCAGTCATGCGTACGCGGTAATTACGCGGTGGATCACATACGCGTAATTTGGTGCGTCGTATTACGAGCATGTGCTGTGAGCATGACCGAGAAAATTTCGGCCAATCATTAACAGCTAACAACCTTTACGGAAGGAAACAATGCGGGGTAGTTTAACGTTATAATTGCCCACATTTTTTCAAGGAACATTGGAGCTTACACAGTTTACGTAGGCTATTTGGAGGAACCGGTGGGGAGGAGTAAAGGGCCACTTCACCGCTTTTCCATCCACCCCCCACCCAAGCTGGGAAAAGTAGGATGGCAAGGAACGACACCTAGTATATAAATTTGTAGTCATTTAAAATCTTATACACAACCAGCTCAACGTGGTTTGCTTAAATAATAATTGACTGAACTGGGTCTTCTTCTTAAGAAAGACTTTATATTAGAGGGCTCTAACAGTAAATAAATTGGCACTCGGCTTATCCTGAAGACTTCTGCGAAGTACCTTGCTTTGTCAGCCACATGTTTTGTTTAATAAGTGAGAATTTAAGGTACTAGAGTAATAGCAGGTTCTTCACACTCATCGTATCTACAACGCCAAACTAAGACTGCAGTTTGCTAATGCAATGCTCAGATGATCAGGGTAAATTCGGATGTACTTTTGAACTTCACGGTAATATTTCCAAAATGTTGTTTAACACAGATGTGTTGTCGCGGTATAGGGCGGCCAAGCCTGCACAATCTGTTTGTGCACATTCTTTCTCGATTTGAAACAGACAGTTTTGAAAAGCAAGTCATCTGATCAGCTCTATGAATATAAAAAAATCACCTCAAATAAAAAAAAAGATATATATATTGGAACCAACAAATGCAGCGCCTGCTGCTAAAATAACTATTTATTTAGGGCGAACCTGTGCCCGTCAACTCAAGACACACAACTTTTTGCAGAGATGTTCCCCGCTAGCTAGTCAGAACCTCGTCTACTTCTTCTTCACACATGTAGTCGCGTGCCGCTCATTCCACGAGCCGCCAGTCTTCATCTTCAGCCCGTGGTGTCGTGGCACGCGCAACCAGGCGTTGTATTGCGCGCTTTGCGTGCCAGTTGTGTGGCGGAGTTTATAAAAGGAGGAAGGGGCGTGCTTATTCAAAGGGTGTCGAATAATCGAATAACTTGTGGCAATATATATATCGTGGCAACACACACACACACACACACACACACACACACACACACACACACACACACACACACACACACACACACACACACACACACACACACACACACACACACACACACACACACACACACACACATATATATATATATATATATATATATATATATATATATATATATATATATATATATATATATATATATATTCGGTGGACAGAGTGAGCGACGCCACACGCCCTGTAGGGCGACGACCTTTAAAGCGCGCACATCGCACCATCTCGCTGGTGAGTAAGAAAGCACGCTGAAGTAAATGGTGTATATAAATAGCTCGCCGTTAGCATGCTGAAAGATGCTACTCTCCGTGGCTCAGCCCTCTAACGCCGCGCGTTTCGGAGCGAGAGGTCGCCCGTTCGATTCCGCGCGTCGGAAAGTATTTCTGAATTATTTTTCTTTGTGGCTTTCCTCTCTCTCTCTCTCTCTCTCTCTCTCTCTATATATATATATATATATATATATATATATATACGGTGCCTGACGACGGCGACGGCAAAAATCAGTCGAGACTGTCCATATAATTGCTATCGCAATAAAAATTCCATTGAGTTCTTGTTCACGGCCGCCTGGATCATCGGTGCGCGGCCACCGCGCGCCCCGATCCAGGCGGCCGTGTTTTGGTTTTCGTTATTTGTCCCCTCCCCGCCTAGTCGCGCTTCAATCGTACGGTGTGCGTTGATGTCCCTGGCAATAGGTTTTCGACCACTTTTAGTTTCAAGTTTCGCGACCGATATAATTTGACCTTGGAGTGACTGCGATCGCCAGAAGGAGATAGAAATAGCCAGAAGAATGCGCATTGTCCACTGGCCACAGAAGACTGTCTCGCTCCGATAAACCTTCTCATCCTTGGCACTGAAATCTACGCGCACAATCAGTGCGTCGGTTCGATAAAAAGGTATCGGTGCGTAACTTGCAGGATTATAAAGGAATCACGAAAAAAATGCATCGTTCAAATTTCAGGAATGGTTGACAGGCGAATACAGAGTCAGCAAGGAAGGTTGCAGCACAGCTAATACAGATGCGTTTCACTCCCTCATACTCATCATCATCAGCTTGTCTACGCCCACCTCAGGGCAAAGGCCCCTCCCATGTTTCTCCAATTAACTCGCGCCTGTGCTTGCTGCTGCCACTTTATACCCGGCAAATTTAATCTCATCTGCCCACCTAACTTTCTGCTTCCTCTTCGCGAACTTGCCTTGTCCCGTAACGACCAGCGGTTGTCTTGCCGTCTCGCTACATGGCTGTTTCTTCGTGATTTCGGCTAAGGTATCCTTAACACGCGTCTATTCCCTCACAAAATTTGCGGTCCTCTTGACACCTATCCTCCTTCTTTCCTTGGCTCGCTACGTCGTACTAAATGTCATGATCGAGTGTCAATAAGTGCGCAATATTGCATTATTTGAGGCTAAGGCTGTTGACGTTTAAAGCAAATATATAAATTCTTTTTAGAATAACCTATTACGTATTTCATGAGAAAAATATTGTCAGGTAATAATTGTACACTCATTCCTGCTACATACGTTCATCAAACAAATTGAGTCATCCACTCAAAATTCATGCATAAATTAGATATTGGCTGTAAGCCAGGCCCTTAGCTAGGAATTTTTTTCGGGGCGGGGGGCACTTGCTGAAAACCCTGACTTTTTGAGAAAAACACTTATTTGTATTATTTATTTTTGGTAAAAACACCTACTTCACCAAAATTACACGGGCTGGCCCCTAGCTCCCCCCCCCCCCCCCCCCCCCCCCCCCGGCTACGGGCCTGCTGCAAGCATTACTACAGCAGACTGTATTTCGAAATTGCTTCCGAAATCCCCCACGTCTAAAGATTGGGCTAGCAGAGAACCGCCTTCACGAATGCGGTCGTGTGTAGTAAAATATTTCGCTGAGAAGTAAAATAAAGGACCATCGGGTGACAATGTTGCTTCGTATACCATCAGCCGAGAGTTCGTTGCCTGTTCTTTTTCATTACTGCACGGAAACTAGGAACAGTAGCTATAGCGTCCCGAAACAAGGGAGCCGTGCCTGAACGGTTGAAGCGTTACTCATATAATACTGCCACGTGCACTCCTTTTTGCATTTCTATGTAACCGATCCGTTACACGTATAGCCACTGCCTTTCGCAAACCTCGCCCGAATGTCTGGGAAGCTTCCAGATTATTTTTGAATCTTCTGATAGGCCTGAGCGCGCAAACGCGAACAGTTGAGTTTGTTCTGGAACTAGCGCAACCACCAATGATAGAACTCGAATGTTCGATGCCAGATGTATAAATGCCGGTGCGCCTATCCGCAGATCAGATTATCGACGGCCGACGCTCTGTTCGCCGCGATCAGTGTACAGCGTGTAATAATAATAATAATAATAATAATAATAATAATAATAATAATAATAATAATAATAATAATAATAATAATAATAATAATAATAATAATAATAATAATAATATGTGGGGTTTAACGTCCCAAAACCACGATATGATTATGGGAGGCGCCATAGTGGAGGGCTCCGGAAATTTCGACCACCTGGGGTTCACGTGCACCTAAATCTAGGTACACGAGCCTCAAACATTTTCGCCTCTATTGAAAAAGCAGCTGCCGCGGCCGGGGTGCGATCCTGCGACCTTAGTGTACAGCGTGTATTGCTGTAGTTTGAGTTTTCATTTCCCGGGCACAGGTTCGCCCAAATAAAGAGTTTCATCTTGAACACGCCGACAGCGACCATGTGACAATACACTGCGGGTAAAAGGTTGCGCCCTCATGAGCTTGCCTAAGACAACTCGAAGGTGAAAGCCACGTTCTAAGCATTTTCTTGGTGAACTTCCATTTCTAAGCGAACTTCTGCCACTTTGAGTGTATCTCCGTATTTAACGGAGGATGTCATATGGCCTGCCCTTTCCTGAATGCACACGCTGGAGCTTTGGAATAATTCTGGTACATGTCTGCTTAGAGCACGACAGTTGCGGTGTCCGTGGCAAGAGATGTACGTTTCCCTCATCGCAAGGAAAAACACAGAACAATGTCCTTTGGAGTTGGCTTAGAGCTTGCATGCATCATAACGTCACACTTCGACCACAAGCATCGTGTCGTTAAAATGTGGTCTGCCCCTAAAAGGATAATTAAGAAGAGCAGGTGATTTACAGATATTCTTAATTAAGAGTTGTACCATTTGTGTCAGATAGGTATCCCCTCTTGATCCAATTACGGAGATGTTTAAGCATTAAAATTTGCATTAGAGCTGTGCGAATATTGAAAAATTTAAGTGCGAAGCGAATTCAAATATTAAAATGAGTGCGAATCGAATCGAATATTTTTCGAATAGTTTTCAAATATCTGTCGAATATTTTTTTAATACTTCGAAGCAAAATTTCCGAAAAAAAGTTGCAGATGATCCCTAAGGATATTCTTTTGAGATGGCATCATGAAAGCGTTTCTTTTGGCTAGGTTGGTGAAGCGCTAGAGGGGTGGTGTTCCCAAGTTGTCTTATCAAGAATGAGGCAATGCAGGGGCCGAATTGTACTTGTTTACATGATTTGGTGCAACCAATGTGGTGTCGAAAACACTTTACATGCGAAAGAAAAAGATGCTATTTCCGCAACCTCCCCTCCTCCTTGAACTTCTGTGCAGGCCCAACTGATGTGGGGGACAAGGGCGCGATCCCTTCGAGTCCGGAGTGCCTATAACATGCCCCATAGACGTAATTTCGGACGCCGAAACTCTTCGGCGTCCGATTTTTTCGGATTTTCTGCCCAAATTTCAGGTCCGAAACGGCATTAAAGCTCCCACCTCTGCCGCGTATATATATCATCTTGTAGGTTCGAACCAGCGCTTTCGTGAGTCAATCCGTTCGCGACCGTAGCATAGTCCGAAAGGCAGCTTTGCCGCAATGCCAAATTGTAATGGGGTGAAGCATATAAAAAATCTAAAGGAGCCACTGCAACGGCGCTAACGCCGCAGTGCGGACGGTGCGGCGACGTCTTTACGCATAAGCACCGGAAATGCGCAGAGGCGTGATGGCGGCAGGCGGCAAACACGCCAGTGCCCAGTGCGGCTTAATCGCTGACAACCCTTCTGGTAAGCATCTTCAGCTAACTGCTCAGTAGTGCATGTGGCCTAGCGCAGTAGTATGCGTATAACCCGAACGCGCCGCGTCGCCGTTCATGCTGCCTCTTTGTGCGAGACCATTAGGTGCGCCGCATAGACGTGTTGCCTTCACGAACGAGAGCAGCTCGCCATCGCCGCGCGCGTGTGAGGTCAGGAACGGAGTGGGCATCACGAACAGTTTCACGACAAACTCGTGCGTACGGTACAGCAAGCGCCCCAGCAGTGATGGCGTCCGCTTAGTTGGCGATGTGCTGCACACAACTAGGAACGATCGGCTTCACGCAGCAGCAAATGTTGCGTATCGCCGAATTATCGAATCATCGTCACTGTATCCAAACACTCCATGCGAGAGAGGCGTAATCTATTCCCAGCATTGCTGGTATCAGCGGCGCTCATCACAAGACGCAAATTTTCAATTGGCGTTAAGCACGTAGTTAAGCTGATGACACGCGCCTGACTCAGTCGCAAAGTGCTATCGAGGCGCGTGGCATCAGTCGCAACGCGTCATCTTTTGAAATCAAGGTAGTCTACCTTATCGGTGTCGTGTACAGACCACCCGCTACAGTTCCAGAGTACCTTGATGAATTGAATAATTTTCTTTGCACTCATGTAAACGGGAACACCAGGCTCATATTGACTGGAGACTTCAATCTGCCTCATATTAACTGGGACGCTTTCCTGCCTGGTCAGGTCGAGATTGAAAGTGGTGAAAAGATGTTGGAAATTACGATCGCTCACAACTTAATACAAATAGTGAATGAATATACTAGAATAACACCTTCATCTCAGTCAGTGTTGGACCTGGTGTTCCTTTCAAACAAAATATTCAATTACGAGATATGTGTTGAGGAGGGCATTTCTGATCACAGATTAGTCTTTGTCACTGTTCCACTGAGTGTTTCACGGGCTAGAACTTATCAGACTGTACAAGTAAAGGACTACGCGAATGCAGATGACACTTCCACCCTTGACGTGTTGGGATATTCGTTTAGTCAATTTCAGCACATATCCGAGCTCGAAACAGCTGAAGAATTGTGGCAGCGTTTCAAGGGTATCGTTAAACATTGCTTCGACAAATTCATTCCTAGTAGAGCGCAGAAGACTAAAAAGCGCAATCCGTGGATAACGCGAGGCATTATTCATAAAAAGCGAAAGCTAAAAAGACTGCGTAGAAAAAGAAACCGTGACGTCGAGGAAATAGCACGTGTACGAAGGGAGCTGAAGAAAGACCTGATAGAATCTAAGCGGGATTTTTTTAGTCACAAGCTGAGTGCATTTATTAAACATTCGCCCAGCAAGTTTTGGCTTTATATGTCTGATAGGCGCGATAAAATTGAGGAGCTGAAACGGGGAAATGAAATTGTGACGCAGAATGCTGATATTGCAGATTGTCTTAATACTTTTTTTCAGTCAGTATTTACAAGACGCGTATGCGGAACTGAAACCGAGGGTGCAGTATGTCACTTTTCTGAACCGATGGGAGATATTATTATTTGTCGAGAAGGAATATTAAAAAGCTTATTGTCTCTTGATCCTAAAAAAGCATGCGGACCTGATGAAATACCCACTCCCTTCTTGCAGCGTTATGCGGAGTGGATGTCTTACTACTTACAAATTATTTTTCAAAAGTCCCTTAGTACTAGTTCAGTCCCATGTGACTGGCGCAGAGCTGTAGTTGTCCCTGTGTTTAAGGGTGGCGATCGGTTATCCGCTAATAATTACCGCCCGGTTTCACTTACGTCAGTTTGCTGCAAAATATTAGAACACGTTATAGTCAAGCATATCGTCACGTTTCTGGAAAATAAAAATTTCTTTTATCCTTATCAGCATGGCTTTAGGAGTAAAGTCTCAACTACAACACAGCTTATTGAAACAATCCATGACTTTGCGACAGCGTTAGACTTGCATGAACAAATTGATGTCATCTGCATAGATTTCGCTAAGGCCTTCGATAAAGTGCCTCACGATAGATTACTAAATAGGCTTCGCTGTGCGGGACTCAGTCAACTTGTACTTAGCTGGATTAAAGCGTACTTAAATGGCAGGCATCAAATTGTGAAAATTGACGACTCTGTGTCTAGTCTATTGGAAGTGTTTTCTGGTGTACCACAAGGCTCGGTCCTCGGGCCCTTGTTATTTTTGATATATGTCAACGACATCGCAGACATTGTACAACCTCCTGTAAAGCTCAAGCTGTTTGCTGATGATTGTTTAATATACGCGCGAGTGATTAGTAGGAATGACCAATCGAACATTGCCCAATGCCTGCAGAAATTACACTTGTGGTGTCAAAGTTCGGGAATGGAAATAAATTACACCAAATCAACCGTTACCCATATTTCTCGGAAGGAAGCGACTATTCCATTCGAATATTACATCGGTAATCACAGCTTGTTGAGAGTGGGCGCATTTAAGTATCTCGGTCTCACAATTACGCAAAACTTAAAGTGGCATACACATATTGATACTGTTTGTTCTAAAGCTTCACAGAAGTTATACTTTCTCAAAAAAAAAAACTGCAGGGCGCAAGTATGGACGTGAAACTTCTTGCTTTTAAAACATTTATACGACCAATACTTGAATATGCTAGTATTGTCTGGAGTCCCCACTAGAAAGTCTTGGTAAGTAAACTAGAAAGAATACAGCGGCTTGCGGCTCGCTTTATATGCTCAAAATATAGGAAGACTGATTCAGTCACAGAAATGCTAAAATTTTGTAATCTAGAGATACTTGAAAAACGCAGACTTAAACATAGATTAAAGTTTCTTTTTCAAATATTGGAGGGTGATTTTAAAATTAATAGAAATGACTACATATACAGCTACCTGGGAAACGAAGCGAGAGGGCAAATCATGGGCGAGTGCTGCAGCCATACTTTGCACGAACGAAAATGTACCAGCATTCATTCTTCCCTGAAACGATTGAGGCGTGGAATGTATTACCGGGTGACGTAGTACATACAAATGATGTTCACAAATTTATGCACTCACTTGATCTACATTTTTGTGATTTGTCATAAAAATGATCCCGATTGTTCTTTATTGTTATGTGATTTGAAATGTTTTTTGTTTTTTGTTGGTTGTAAGAGAGTACTTCTAATGTTGTATAAATGTATCTCAGTTTGAAAATTTTATTGTAAGTTGTATAATTATGTACCTACTTATTTGTACCAAGTGTTGTACCTCCCTGTAATGATCCTCAGGAGAGGGTTGACAGTATTTCAAATAAATAAATAAATAAAGGTGCCGAAAGCGCCCTGAGGGAGTGTGCATCTTCGGTTAAACAAGCACACTTTTCAACGTTGAACACTCGTGCAAAGCAGGTCTGCATGTCCATAAGGCCGCGCATGCTCCTAGCAGGCCCGTAGCCAGGCCGTAGCCAGGAACTTTTTTTTTTTTTGGGGGGGGGGGGGGGACTTGCTGAAAACCTTGACTATTTGAGAAAAACACCTACTTTCATTATTTATTTTTGGTAAAAACACCTACGTCACCAAAATTAGGGGGGGGGGGCTTGTCCCCCCCTGGCTACGGGCCTGTCCACCCCCCCCCCTGGCTACGGGCCTGGCTCCACGTCATAGCCCGCAACTGCCTCAAGGTGTCGCCCCGCAGAGCAAGGCCGGCTGCTCGCGCGCTATACACAGACGTGGACACTATTTGGCTAATAAAACAAGCTTGCCAATCTTTCTCGTTGATCTTCCTTTTCTCTCGCAATTGGCGAGCCATAAAGACGCAATAAAATCGTGTATTTATCAAAAGCATGCTGGACAGCCCAAAGTTCTGCAGGACCATTAATAAAGTTGTTACCAACGAAATCAAAAGCATGTAAAAGGTCAGCAATAAAAAAAAATGCGCGGCGCCGCTACCGCTTCTGGCTGTGACGTCATATTTTAAATTTTATTTTTTTGCTTGCTGTTAGTTGTCCCCGCGATACTTAGATGGCGACGGTGGCAACGGGCCGCCAACTACTTGACACATAGGCTTGTGTGGAAGTTACGCTACCAGTTCACATACCTTGTTATCGGTTTCCACCGGGAAGTTGGCGACTAGCGTACTAGCTTTCACCAACAGAGGCACAGCTATGCCTAACGACGGGTACCGTGCTCTTATCGAAGACGCGCCCACGCAACCGAGCGCTGTCTCCGCCCCATCTGGGACGAAGTCCCACTGCTCACGGCTGTGTGAAATTGCCATCCGGATACCGCACAGCCGCGCGCATCGCAGGAGGAGCTTTCGCAAGGACGATGTTCCGATACTCGATAAGGACTGCCACGCTGCGCAGTCGTCGTCGTCCTCTACTTCACCGCCTCCCAAGCGTCGTGGTGCCTGCCCGGAGCTGTCCTTCGACCTCGGGTCTTCGCCATCGTGCACACCCAAGGGATTTCTCGTCTTCCTCGATTCGAGCCCTGAACACGAAGAAAGGAGCCAAAAGAATGTTATTGTTCCGCCCACGGACCTCATGCTACCTTGTGCGATAAGCACGGATGCGACGAGCACCTTCGAGAGCGGCCTGGAGTGTTCTGGTAGTGCTCCCAATACACCCGCCGGCTGCCTCAACGTTACGACGAGTAGTGGACCCATGTGCCGCATTTGCCACGAGGGAGACCAGACGGAATCGCTTATGTCCCTGTGCAGGTGTTCGGGCACCATGGGCCTCCTTCACGTCTCCTGCCTGGAACGTTGGCTCAATGCGCGAAACGTGGACCACTGCGAGCTTTGCCACCACCGCTTTCCCACGGCTGCGCAACCCACTTGCTTGCGTCAGTTCTTCCATTCGGTGTGGCACGGCCACTCGCAGCTGATAGTTCTGGGAGACGTGTTGTGCTTCGCGATCCTGACGCTGTTGGTCGCGCTCAGCTGCTTCCTGTGCGCCCAGAGCGCCTTCAAGTACGCTCACGAAGGCCGCGTTATGGAGGCGGCTAGCTTGGTAACTCTCGCGGGCCTCTTGGCTACAGGCTACTCCGTCTGGGCATTTCGTACTGCGCGCTTCCACTACCGAGCTTTCGCTGTATGGGAGGCGGTGAATCCGATGCGGAGGATCTTGGCACCGCCTTTCAGCAGCGGAGAAGGCGGGCACGACAGGGCGACGGCAGGACAACCGACGGGCCTGAGGGAGATGGTCGACGTCGTGGCCGGAAACGCCGAGACAGAGCGCACGACACAGCGTCGCGGAGGAGGCGGCCAACGACTGCCTTTGGAGCTTCCGCCGAATACTTTGCCGGAAGGTTCGCTTCCTGCCTTGCAACAGCCGGTATACGCGCTTGGGCCAATGGCGAACTTCGAGTACTGGTAGAGATCTGGCAGTTTCACTCAAGCCTTTTAATAGTCTTATCGTTTAAACTATGTGATACGTTAAGAATGTATGTAAAGT
>NW_023614238.1:0-40001 GCF_013339695.2 Rhipicephalus sanguineus
TTTCCTTGCTTCGCGTTTATGGAAGAGCACGCAAACGGTGGAAACGCGTTGACACTTTTCCTCAGATATACTTTATCCATGGATCTTCATCCAGAACAGCTTTTTCGTAACTCCTTCCGCCAGCACGTCTGAGTTTGTAATCACTCTGCGGTAAATACCCCCTAAAAGGCCCTGCCCTTTCGAGCTCACGTGCTAGGGTTCCAATTCGAATTTTTTGCTTGCTTTTTTTAAAATGTCATCTCATTAGTAAAATCATATCTCCTGGTCGGAGCAGCCGCAAATGCGCAGCTGTCAGTAGAGAGCCCGTCGCTGACGGCCCACAGTGAAGCGGCTACGCCATGTTACACGTCCGCCCCTCGCTTTCGGGGGTCAATAGCTAACCGTTAAAAAAACTCAGTTTCGCTTAAGAGCGAAGCAATGAATGCTATACCAAAAAATTTTATTGTGAAACGAAGTAAGACTAGCAGCTAACTCTTTTGGATCCGATCTCGCGTAACTCAACAAAACGCTGGTTTAAGGGAATATGGCCCCTGCAAGAACCGAAGCGTTTTCTTGCTCTGAGTTATCTAAATGCGAAGTAAGCGTTGAGAGCACAGCATTTTACGAGCCGTCTCCTGATGCCTCGAGATAGCGCGCGCGCAAGCGACTGCGCCCTTCGAACGATGCGCCCCCCCCCCTTCCGCTCCCCTGGCGCGTCCCTTCATGCTCCTTACGAAAGACGGGGGGGGGGGGGGCGTTTCCTCTCTGTTTGATGAGCAATCGATGGCAGGCCCGCACGCGGGAAGATGTTATCTCATGCGCTGTCCGTGCGGCGGAGACAGACGGCCGGCTAGTTTAATCTCCGCTTCAGCCGCGTTCGTCGCCAGCGCTCGAGAGCTTTTACCCGCGGCTAGAATGCGCGTGGTGATGTTATTAATTTGGACTTTATACGGAAAGTTACGGCAACGGCAGAAATCCGCCGAGAGTGTCCATATAATTGCTATCGCAAGGGTCAATGTACGGGGCACATTTTGCGCCCCCCCCCCTCTTAGGTGATTAGGGGGGGTTCCCCCCCTGCCCCCCCTGTGCGCACGCCTATGCTCCTGAGATGATTTTTTTCCATGAGATTTGCAATGAATAGAAATATTTCTAGCCTTCATAAGAGCCCCATAATAATACTCAGGTGCTTGAATGTTAATGCAATATGCTTCTCTATTGCACTCCAGGATGTAAAATTCGCTGCTCCAAAGGGCTCCCAGATGCAAAATTATCTGCTCCAAAGTGCTCCAAGATGAAAATCTTGCTGCTCCAAAGTGCTCCAAAACGGAAATTTTGCTGCTCCAAAAATTGCTCCAAATCAGAAGTCCTCGGTAGCATCACTGTTTTCGTCTCCATCGAAAATGCGGCCACCGCGGCCGAGATTCGATCCCGCGACATTCGGGCAGACCTGTACACTTTACAGCAAATAAGTAACCGATTACAATTACAATTCCTTGAAGTGTAATGTATTACAGTGGTCAATTACAGCCCCAGAAAAGCAACTGGGCAACTACAGAAATGTAATGGATTACTTTTGCGTTACTTTCCTTCAAAATTTTATTGCCATAACACAATAACACAATCTTACTCAAGCTACAACGAACTACTGTGGCTTTTACATGGTAGAGAAGGCTGGAGGCTTGCGCGAAGGCTGGGAGGCTTATACTGTGGCTTTTGTCATATAGTGGGACGCGCTGTTAACTTTCAACAGGCGCCGGTTTTTTTTTTTTTGTTTTTTTCAATGTTGTCTCTCTTTTTTTTTTTTTTGCGCCAGTGCGCCTTACGGCATAAATGAAAAAAAAAAAATACAACTCGGTTGCCTATGAAGTGCAAGAGCGGTCTATGATTGGCGGATGCATTTAGAATCAACGTCCATCGACACTGTCGACGAACACGGTGTGAGGTTCTGACATTTTAAAGAGTACACTAGTAAGTGTAGTCGGCATTTGGGGAAATGAGATACATTCATTGCGTTGCTCGCACCATATATGTAAAGAACGATAAGTGCTTACTAACGTTCGTTGGCGCTATAACTACAGGTTGGAATAACACTTAGAGCGAAAAAGGAAAGGAGCAGTACAAGGAAGGAAATGCACAAACCATGCGCTCACACACAACTGAAAGTTTATTGCACGCGTGAAAAAAAACATGGCTGATCCCTCTGTCATAGGAATCGGTATAACACGAAAGTGAAACGTGTCTTCACAGACGTAGTTGAGCGTTTGTTGTGCATTCTTTTGCCCCAAGCGCGAAGGAATGAATGCTACAGCATCAAATTGTAATGTTACGCGAAGAATGGCAAGTCGCTCGAAACTTGCAATGGGCTGCTCAAGCGGAAAGGACGCGCGGAACGAACATACACAGGATGAGCGCGAACTATCACAGTTGTAACTTATTTCTGTGTGAGCAGCGCGCTCCTTTCGCAAAAGCGGCCGCTGCAATGAGCGACGTGACCTTCGTGCTCTCATCGGAAACTTGCAGGCAGAGCGCAAGACGTACAAACCACCGAGATCAAGAGATAAGCGCCCGCACGAGCGACCACGCCCTGTCGAGGCGCGCGCTAATCCGCGTGGGGGACGACTTTTAAAGCGCGCTCTTCGAGCCCTTCGCGCCATCTCGCTAGTGATAGCGAAAACACGCTGTACCGCCGATCTCCGAGTACCGCCGCCGGCAAATGGTGTACATAAATAGCTCGCCGTTAGCATAGCAGAGAACATGCCGTCTGTGGCGGAGTCGTATCGCGCTGCGCGCTGGCGAGCGAGAGGTCGTAAGTTCGACTCCCGGGGACGGAACTTTTTCTTACAGTTTTTTCTTTGCCATATGTTAGTCTTTATATTTTACAACGTCATATCCGTGACGGAAATGCGTCAGTGGAGCCGTGGTGGACCCCGGCATAAAACACTTTCGTGTTAAAAAAACATATATACAAAAATGGGAGCGCCTCGTGCGTGTCATAAAGAGGCACAAAAAGTCAAACAACCAAGGCGCAAACACTGTAACACCTCTCTACAGTTTGGTTAAACCCGATCACGAGCCGCTATGGCATTAAATGCCATAGCGGCTTGTGAACAAGTAATCATTGAATAAATACGAATTCGGTGTTCCAGCTCACATCGCTCATGAAAGCACGTTTTGACTGCATGTATCGGCACGTAGTATACGTGATAACTCGCATGCCGCTTAACTGCTACTTCTGGTATACATCCGCTCAGTAATACATACACTGACTGCATCATTCCTTTCGCATTTCATGCGTGGAGATACATGCAGGTGCGTTCAGACATGTGTAGTATTTAGGATTTAATAATCAACCAGCGGCGACGCGTTTTTTTCGTTTGGTGCTCCCACGGCGCCAACGAGCAGCGAGCGACGGAACAGCCGGCGGGCTCGCCGTACACACTTTTCCCATAAGGCTTCGCGCGCCCGCGGGGGGTTCTGGGATTGCTTGAAAAAGGTCTATTAGCGCAGGATTTAGAACTACACCAAGACCCACACAAGAACGCCATTGGCGCAGGATTTCTTTCTTTCTTTCTTTCCTTCCTTCTTTCTTTCTTTCTTTCTTTCTTTCTTTCTTTCTTTCTTCTTTCTTTCTTTCTTTCTTTCTTTCTTTCTTTCTTTCTTTCTTTCTATTCCGTATCGTGCAGCATAATCGTGGCTTGACTAAAACAGCCATTTCCCCTTTTCCTGATATGCATAATGATCATTATCTCGCGAGTCACTTGATCCATACGCCGAAAGATGACTTCAGTTTCGTGAAACACGGTATAACATCCACTGTTTCACGATTAGCAGCTAGGTGAGTATTGCTTGATGCAGGCCCGTAGCCAGCACCCCCCCCCCCCCCCCATTTTGGTGAAGTAGGTGTTTTTACCAAAAATAGATAATAAAATAAAAATCGGGGTTTTTCTCAAATAGCCCAGGTTTTCAGCAAGTGCCCCCCCCCCGAAAAAAATTCCTGGCTACCGTGCAGGGGCGTAGCCAGAAATTTTTTCGGGGGGGGGGGGGGTTCAACCATACATTATGTATGTTCGTGCGTGCGTTTGTATGTGTGCGTGTATATATACGCAAGCAAAACTGAATAATTTCGGGGGGGGGGTTGAACCCCCCCCCCCCCCCCACCCCCTGGCTACGCCCCTGTGGCTACGGGCCTGGCTTGATGGTTTTATAGGCGTGTGGTGTTCTCTAAGCCGATCATTTACGCATCTTTCGGGATGACCGACGTAAGCTTTACCGGACTTGTTGCCGCTGCTTTACAGAGCAAACTCTTGAATCTTTCGACTTATTAACGCGTGGACACAAACTTCCCAGTTTGTTTCTTGCCGTAAGCTTCTCACCTACGTTATGCCTACTTCCAATATACTTTAAGTTGTGTGACAATTTGTGTATACATATGGAATAGCCATTTTCCTGCGGTTCTTTGACGTGCTTGCTTACAAACTGGCTTCATCTTTGCTCTCATTATTTCTCTGGCTAGAATGTCACATACTGAATGCATTAACTGCGTGGGGCAACCTGATTTCTGGAATTTTTCCACCTGACTCTTTAAGCTATCGGTGATGAGATGAACACACGATTTTTTGCTAAGCAGACATGAAACATGGTTTCACTGTTCCAGTCTTTACCAACTTAGAGTGTAACACCAGCAAATAGTTTTCTAGTAAGCACCAACCTTAAATCGAAAATTTGTAATCTATTATTTTTAGGGTGTTCTGTAGTGAAATAATGGCCCATGCTAGTCACCTTAAACACCTTTAAAACATTACCTTCTTGTCGACATGGTTCCGTTTTCTTTGTGAATATTAGGAAGTCATCTACGTACTTGACAATATAATTAGCAATGCCAAAATGATGCCGTTCACCTTTTCTGTCAAATTTGCTCAAAATGTTTTCGTCAAGTTGTGGGGTCTGAATATGAGCCGCGCTCTCAGAACACGCGGAGACAGTCCACGCGGTCGTGCAACAACAACACGCATACATTTATTAACCTCTTCTTTTACATACGACGAGCTCGCCTGCCGAATCTAATACACAACTAGTAACACGCTAAGTAACCTTATACAATGCCAATACAATAGCCGGAAAACATAACCCAAGACAACATAAGACATATAATGCACAGCGAATGCGGCGTCCCCGATGTTCGGCTCACCACGAGGGGCCCGCGGGAAACGAGCCGCGGTATCGTCCCCCACGGACCCACCTCGGGAGACGTCCATCCACGGCGCTGCCAAAACCCCAAAAGAGAGTACCTGCCGTTTCCTGCACGCCGCCCTAACCTCCCAGGCGGCGCTGCCGGCGCCACCGCGCTAAGCCTACATAGTGAGAGCACAGCTCCACTCTCGCTCGGCGGCTTTTCAACCCAACTGCGGCCAATACGCGAGACGCGCGTGCGCCATGAGGCGCAAGCGACTTTAGAGGGGGGGGGGGGTAGCAGCCTCACAAATAACTTATTTTCCCAGGACACAAAAGTATACCGTAAATAGAATTACAGTAACTCCAGGAACACTGTTACGCTGACACGGTATTTTTCGAAAAAATTCATTTTGTCATTTTCAATGGTTATGCATTCTTTCACACCCGTCATCAGTTTGTCGTGAGCGATAGAACAAAACAAATCCTGTATATCAATGCCGAAACCGTAGCTATGACAAAAATTACATTCCTAATTTTTTTTGCCGCTTGCATCGCAATCTAAAAGGGACACTAAAGAGAAAAACGACTTTTCTGAGATTAGTAAATTACTCTTTCACGATACCGAAATCGCCACGCCTGTCGCAAGAAGACGCTTGGTAAACGACAAAATGCGCTGAGCGACGCCACCTTGAAATTCCCGCACCAAACGCTGTGACGTCATAGATTTTGACAGTGTCTACTAGGACCTACATAGTTCCTAGTGAACCAAACACAACTACCGAGACGAGGACGATAAGAAGAAGGACACGCAAGGCGCTGACTTACAACTATAGTTTATTTTCTTGAGAAACACGCATGTATATACGCGGCACAGAAAAAGAAAACAACACGGAAACAACAACAACAACAAAAATTGGCGAAGCTTGGCAATCTATGCAGAGCTCAAGTGGTTACCCTTATGAAAATGAGTCTTGAGTGTCTAGTGTCGACTAGGTGCGCTCCTAATGAGTCACTAGACAGACATTAGACATGCAAAGCCTAATGTCGTTTAACATTAAGTGTACATCGGAGAGTCAAATGACCATGTGCACTTTAATTTCTGGTGACTGAAGTGTTCAGACTTTCAGTTGCCGTTCCTAATGTCAAAACGCGCATCACAACAAAGAAGTTAAATAGCCTTAATCGCCACCGTAAAATCAGTTTATCACAATAGACAAGTTCGTCTTTCAGAGACTACAAGCAATAAACAATTTGTGTTGCAATGTACACATATCGTGTTTCAGTAGAATGCGTAAATATTTTACATATATCGCCCATGCACCGGCGATCGAAGAATTGCTGACGACCGCAGCAATGTTCATTATATTACCTGCCGTATAATAGAAGTAAGCATTTCCTTATTTTTAAAAGGCATGAGTCGATCACATATGCAAATATGAACAGATATGATCAAGTGACACTGCGAACACTCGCTCAGGGGCCCGTGTTGCCCATTTGTCCAGTAGAAATTAACGGAGGAGAGTGGGGATTACCCGCACGGCGTCGCGAAGGATTTTGGGGGGCGGAGAAGAACTGGAACTGTGGACAATGGGTGACGTACAGAAAAAAAGTTCGTTATTGTTGTGATAAAAATTAGGGACTGTTCTTATGCATGGTGCACTTACATATATGTCCAAAACAGGATGTTGTTGGTTGCAAAGATACGCGGACAAGCGTTTTTCCCAACCTCAAACTACTGTCTCTATCTCTCCTCGCTGTTGCAACGCTGGTCAGAAGCAGCCGACAACCAAAGTTCGATTTGGCCCAACGTCGCGTACATCCTTCTCCCGCCCCGCCTCCTCGTAATGTCGTCTCCACGCGACTCTCTTCCGTTCTCCACGGCGTCAACTCCTCTCTCCCTTCACTCCTTCCTTGTCCCATTCACCTCCTCTGTGTGCAACGTTGGGTGTCGCCTATCACACCCTACCCATTCCCTCCTCCTATCATAATCCCTACCTCTTTCTATCCACGGGAGAGGGCAGTAACTTGAAACAAAAAAGCGTTTCTTTTGACAAAACAAAATGTATAGTTGTATAACAAAATCGAACAGCCATAACACATTCCCAACATGCACACACGGGTTAAAAAAGCCATAAATACACTTTTTTTATGTACAGTGACAAATAAAAACAACAACATTGCTTTATTTTCTACGGAGCGCTGTTTGAAGAGAGGGTCAGCGCGCACCAAGGAGATATTTATATTTGTTTTGATTTATGCAGCGTCATTTCGCGTTTTTGCACTTGTGAAAACGTCGCACCTTTTACGTGCACCTCACAGTCAAAATAGCGCCTTCGTCTTCAAGTGAGCGCTCGTCACCCTCCACCTTTCCCGACGACTCGCCTAGGGAGCTTCTGACGAATTTCACTAGCAAATGGCTGTATAAGCCTGAGACGGCCGCTCGAACAATGAAATGGCCGTCACATGAGGTACGGAAGGTTCACAAACCAAAACTAAATTCGAAACGCGCGCCGAACCGGACTATTTCGCGGAGCAGTACATGTGCAGTAGCTCCGCCCCCGTAGCCTTCCCTTCATTGCCAAGAAAAGTTGTCCTTGGGGGCGCTTTAGCTGTTTGACGGGTGCACGGTGCGCGCGGTTTGTGTGTGTGTGTGCCATGCTGTGTTCTGCAATGCTTCGTTACCACGTTTATCGATTATGCACGTTGGTTACTTGATTCAATGTCAAGTGTACCTTCCAAGACGATCTAGGTCCTAGTCTCGTGACTGAAGGCGAGTGCGGACGTACAGCAGCCTTTTGACAAGACTGTCGCCGAGTGTACGGTACATTGTGGACTGTAAAGCTGAAGAGTGCACAGTGGATGCCTGATTTTGGTAAGTTCTAGAATATTTCTGAATTACACAGCTAGGTTACTTCATTACATGACGTCTTTTACGCAGGAACCGAGTGTGATCGTCTGGGCGGTGTGTTCACTCTGCGGGGATGATGGCCAGAGGAAGGATGATAGACAGGTATGTTTTACGCTATGCTCAATGCTTTCTGTGCACTTTATACGGTTGTATGAAGCACTCACCATGTGCGTTCACTACTTACAACTGCAACGGGTGGATGAAGGCGCGTTGCTTTGCGCGATACTCCGCTCGCTTCTGTAACGCAAGCGTTTCTTGTCATGGCGCTCTTCTTCCTTGGCTGTTTTTCGATTCCAAGAATGCCTGTCGCTCGGCCCGCCCGCTTCCCGCTGCTGCTTCTCTACTCGGGAACTGGTTGACCTTGGGGACGCCTGCGCGATCTATGTGTCGCAGGGAGGGCAACACTCGCCCTTTTGGGCGTAGGGGACCGGAGGGGGGAGATGAGGTAGGAGGGAAGGACTGAGAGCATGGCTCTTTCCCGGAGAGGGGACGGGTCGCGACCGACGAGAGAGAGAAAGTGGCCCGCTCTTGGCATTCCGCCGCTCAGAAGCGATCGTAAACCGAAGGAAGAATAATTTGCAAGATTTTTTGTATCCGAGTTGTGATTCTGTAAATAAACTTCTTAGCGTCGTCGAAAGTTATTGAAATCGACTACAGCTGTATACTGCATGAGATCATCGCCTGAAGCTACTTGTACGATGGCTTATCACTTCGGAAATAGAACTGCTTTAAACATAACGTTCATCGCCTAGCCTTCTCATGATGCAGGTACAAATGAAGTAACTTTTCAGGAAACTCAGTAATAATTGGCATGTAGTACGCGGGGAGGAAGATATAAAAACACGCTGCGGCTGCACATGCGCGCGCGGTGCTCTTCAGTGGCGTGTGTTTGTGGCTTTCTCCGCGACTACTGCACCGCGCTTGTTTTTGTTAGAAGTTAGTTGCACTATGGTTAGGATTTTAATCTGACTGTGCAAGGTCGTTGCTACGAGAAACGAACTTGCGTTGGGTGAACCCACTTGAAGATAATACAAGTCAGTGAATTACGTTATATTCTGGTACTAACACCATGTGTACAGTAATTTGAAAGAGCACAAGATGTATATAATTATCAATTCTAGACAAATATGCCAGTTGCGTTTGGCAAGGTGCCCTTTGTTGCAATATTTGTGTTTGAGAAAAATGATGTGAAATATTTTTCCCGTCGTTATATTGTTTCCTGAAGCATACTGGTTTATATTTATAGAAGTTGTTGTAATGGTTAAGCAGCACTGTTCCAAGAGCTTTTTATCCACTGTGCTGGGGTGGCAAAAGCACACCTCAATTATGTGCTTATCTAAAGTTCATGTTTCTTTTGTGAGCTTTTCTTAAGGCAGCATGAAACTGAAAAAGCGCTCTTATTTGCAGGTTGTGCGACTAAGACGTAGCATTCATTGTGAGAGTGCTACTTTAATTTTATGAAGTAATTATTATGGGAAACAAATCTAAATTCTCATATGTAACTATGTGTGCAGAAGTTTAGAGAAGGCTGACAAAAGTGGTTAACGGTTTTTTTTTATGGCTTGCAGCACTACAAATTCAAACCGATATTCCAGGCATTGATTGGCTTTAACACGACTAGAATTACTTTCCTAAACGGCTCAAATTCATCATATAATACAATATGTAAAGCTCGGCATTATGGAGTGTGCACATGGGCCACACATACTCTTATTTTATCAATTTATGCATTTTATATTGTGTAGCAGAGCTGATGTAATTTTCGTCATTTAAATGACCTATATCGTAATCTGCGTTCTCCAACCACGTAGTGTTTACTAAGTACATAAGTTTCTGAAAGTTCGGCTTGCAATGGCACCATTACAGTTGTCTGCCATGAGCCGTTGCTCAGGTTATACTTGTTCTTATAGCGCAATCTGAGTCCATCATTCAAGGCCCTTGCTGGTATATAAACATAGACTTGCCTGAATACATTGTATGTATTGTGTGTGAGCTGTAAGGTCTGTGTGGTGCGCCAACTCATGAATGTTTTCTGGTATCCTTAACATATGTACCCGGTGATCTCACCTGTTCGTGGAACTGAAGCAGACGACAGCTTGCAGACGAAGATGGGAGCGTTCTACCTGTGAGCCTGGTCGAGCTTATATTTTATGGTAGGCATTTGTTTCAATCTTTACAAAAAGCTTCGACATGTTGCGCCTGCTCATGAACCTATTGCAACTTTTTTGAGGGAATTCTAAGATCAAAGAAACAAGACCCTAGACGTAACTCCATTAATGTATACTTGATGCTGGACTTGACCTTCTGTGTTGTTTTCCTGTTTTCTTACAGGATTTGCTGAAAGTTTCTATTGGAAATGCGATATAAGATGCAATTTTGACTAACTCTAACTTCACAAAAGTGCTTTTTGTCAACTACCTGCACGGGGCCTTGGCAGTACATCTAAGTGTTCTAAGGTGCACGATGTGTTGGATAAAGTTTTCTTTGCAACTCTTATATATTTACTGCGATCTTTCGTGCAGGATACACATGCATGGATACACATACATGGATTCCCTACAAGGACCCTGCGCATCAAAAGCAATCTGTCATCAATATTAAGTAGACAGATTAAACGAAACGAAGATATGACAGGTGTACACCATATTTTTCTTTCATTTAACCTCTGCATGTTTCCCAGTCAATAAATGTTTTTATCCATTTTCTTTTGTTGAGAAATGTCTTTGTACAGCACAAGTGTCGTAGAAGGTGCATACATGCACTTTTGTATGATGCTTGGCTGCATGTGTATCAACCAGCAAACACATTGTCAGGCACAACTAATATGTGATTCCGTACTATCATCCGGACATATCATAAATCTTATCATGCACTGTAATAGTTCTGTTTCAGGAATGTTATGAATGTCATTGGCCACGAAGCACAAGCTTGGCCGAGGGTGATTGCAAACAGGATGTTTCATACTCACAAGAAAGTCACTCATAAGGACACATTAGAATGACGGTGGCCAATATGTTTTTGAATGACATTATGAGTACATTAAAACAATTCTGAAGAAATACATTAGAGAATCAAATGAGTGTTGATGTCAAAGGTCGTTTCATGCTCACTAGACTATCACATGTTAATACGCATTGGACTATCACATGTTAATCCGCATCAGACTATCACATGTTAATACGCATCAGAATGATCGGCCAATATGTTTTTGAATGGCATTTCAAATACATTACAAAATTCTAAAGGGACACATTAGAGCGTCAAATGACTGAAATGTCAGAAGTCATTAGACTTTCTTTTCGAACTCGTCTCACATTTTCATAAGGGTACCTGGAGACAGCTGCAAACTAACACTTATCATAATCCACTGCTATATCACCGAATATACCCCGAGATCTATAACACCAGCATCAGTAAGGTCTGCCAGACAGACACAGCTACGCTTAAGCATATGCTCTGGGAATGCGAGGCTAAAGCCAAACGTATTAATCCCGATGCTCTCTCGGCGAGGTGGGAAGCCGCTCTGCGCAGCTCCAAGCTCGCCGACCAACTCTGGGCAGTCCAGCAGGCCCGTGAAGCGGCGGAGAGGCAAGGCCTTGACACCCGACATGGGAGACCTGAGCCCGGGCCGTTAATCTGCCGGACAAACAATAAAGTTCTTCCATCCATCCATCCATTGCACTAGCCGCGCAAGGCTTGAAACAGCGGAAGTGGACGATTCTGAAGACTAATCTGGTTGCTTCTAGGTTGTTTCTAGTCCTTATGGGTAGGTGATGCAGGTTGTTTCTAGGTCGCTTCTAGGTCGTTGCAAGGCTTTATCTAAGTGATGCTAGGTTGTTTCTACGTTGATTCTCAGCGCAGAGAGGTTCGAGTGAAACCAGGGACGGTCACAGACACGACACAGATGTCTAAACTCCAGAGACAGAACCTCGCACTGAAACCAAGCGTTCGTACTTCTCATATATCTAAGGGCACGTCGTCGTTGGAGTAGGCCCATAGAGAAAGGCCCTCCATCGCTTTGGCATCTTCTCGCAGCCGCCGTCGGCTTTCCCGTTCCCTAATACTCTCGTTGTACGTACTCGGCCGTTGTACGTACTCGGCAGTAAGCCATTGCTTGGCCTTACTGTTGCCTTCTTCATTTTAGTAGAGCAGTGCTGAGTAGCGAGATTTACCCAATTTCTGCGGCACATACCCGTTCAATGACGCTGATAGTTTTTTGGTTCGCCGGGCAAGGAACGATTTGCTAAACAGCTTCGCTGTTAAAAACACACGATAAATCAGCGCGAGATGAAGCCTATAGCCATAAACCTTCTTCTTATCGTCCTCGTCTCGGTAGTTGCGCTGTGGTTCACCATGCACCACCGACTCGCCCAAATTTTCACGTTACATAGTTCCCAATCAGTAAAAAAATCACAGCATACCCACGAAGTGAATGATGATGAAGGAGCTTTCTCCAGAGGTTAAATCCGGTAAAGCGTGAATCCTCTGTACATCTGCTCCTAGAGCGGAGCACGCACCCTTGAATCAACGGAGAGCACAGTTGCGCCTCTAACTGGAGCACTGAGAACTAGCGTACACGGCAGGAGGGACGAGAGACAACCCCCCAGCCAGGCCTGCGCGGAGCGCGCAGCACAGTCACAGCAGGCGTGCGCAGGGTCCCCCTTCAGTGGGGGCGAAGGTGCATCGCGGCGCCCGCTCCCTATAGACCTCTACCAGCCTACGTCACTCACTCCCCGTGACGTCAGGTCACGTGACCTCTCGGCGCACGTGCAACCGCGGGTGGTTGGCAAAACATTGCCGCTGCCGGCTCAGCGTGGTACAGTCGCACGGTGTTTGGCGCACGTTTTTTTTTTTCTTTGGAACCTTTTTCTGAATCTTTCGGTTCCAAGATTATTTGTGGTATGTGTCAAAGAACATATAAATGTGTCGTGGACTGCGTGACGAAAAATTTGCCACGCTGCTGGCTGTTTAACTTGGAGAAGTGAACCCACGTGGTGGTTTGTGCGAGGAACAGCCGCATCGTCTTCGAAAATGTGCCGCGTTTACTGTGGCGTGTAGTGTGCGTTGAAAGGCAGCCACGATATCGGTTCACATTTGCGGACGTTGAAACTGACAATATTGTGTGTGGTGTGTGTTGTGTGAATAAAGATGCATCTTGTTTGCGAAAACATCGGCACGCGTTGTTTCTAACTGGGCAATTTGCAGTGACCGGTTGTCGACGGAACATCAGGATTGGACATTTTATTTGACGCGATGATCTGCGAGTGCGTACATCTCAGTGTTTGTGCTGCGTGCACAAAAAAAAAAACAAAAGAAAGTGCATGATGTCCGGACTGAAAGGTGAGACTACGCATGAGCTACCAGCGTGTTTTAGCATTGCGGAACATGCACGTACGGTTTACCACGGCGAATATCCAGAACCATACGCGTATCGCCTTTTATTGGCGATATACGTCATAATGGAAGCAGTGGAGATTCTTGTTTGTCATATTCTAGTTAGCTTACCTTTACGGCTCGAAATTTATGAAGTTTATATTTATACATTCCGAGTTTGTGTACCAAGTCTAAAGGAGAGGAGCAAGTATGGAAACACGTTGAAGGCATCAGATACAGCGACGTAACCGCGCAAGAGAATATTTATAATTAAATTATTGTGTTCAACATCTCTAAACTGCTCAGTAGATTATGAGGAACGCGGTAGGGGAAAACTTCGCTTTAATTTTCACGGGGATTTTTTAACCAAACGCAGGGTAATGCGTGTTTCCTTCGTTTTTTTTTTCTTTGATTCATCTCTGATCAGAATTTTGCGCCGTGAGTGAGAATCTAATCCGTGACCTCGCGCACAGAGCCGCCAATGCTGTACATCGTTTAAAACTGCAGTGCAGATTTCGCTACGGAAATTCATGCCATGCTAATCCATGACATACTAATATTTCTCCAAACACCAGTCGCCGTGAAAATGTACAACGTTCGCTTCCGAGGAGCATAAGATTTTTTTATGGCTGTCATCCACGACGTGCAAATCACATGTTGAACTAACAGAATCGTTCATTCCAGGCAGTAACTCTTCCTTCTCTAACAGCTGTGAGTTCAGAAAACAGCAATTTGCAAAAACTTCTATCGAAGTAAAGCAGACACACGCAGCGCTGCTATGCAGAGAGATCCCGCCGGCGGAACTTTCTTGCCAACCAGCACCTGCTCCGAAGGCGGGACTTGGGGGCGGGACACTGCCAGTGACGTCACACTGTTTGCAAACAGGGAGAGGTCTATTAAGACAATGTATGGGGCAGACATTTTGCTCCCCCCCCCCCCCTTCTTCTTAGGTGACTAACGGGGGCGCCAAATAACAGATAAACACACGCAGATCAATGCTCCGCGGTTCGCGATGATGTATGGGGCAGCCATTGCGCCCCCCTCTTCTTAGGTGACTAGCCGGGGCGCAAAATAACAAACACACGCGGATCAATGCTCCGCGATGCTAAGACAATGTATGGGGCAGACATTGCGAGTCCCTCTTAGGTGACTAGCGGGGGCGCAAAATAACGTATAAACACGCGCGGATCAATGCTCCACGGTTCGCGATGCTAAGACAATGTATGTGGCAGACATTGCGCCCCCCTCTTATTAGGTGACTAGCGGTGGCGAAAAATACCCGATGAACACACGCGGATCAATGTGCCGTGGTTCGCGAAGCTTTCACTTCCGACTCTTACTTTTGATTTGTACATGAGGCCTCGCCCAAACGGGCAAGGCCTCCCAAAAATTGGCCTACAGGCTCATTCGAGTGTCCTTCCCCACGGTAATCTTTAGTAAAAGGCGAAAGATTAGTGCGCTGCAGCTGAGGAAGGACCTGAGCGATTGACAAAACTTGGCCCTCATTGCGTTGTGTTTAAAAAGGACGCGGTTACTTGGCCAACGATATGCACAAGCAGTTTGTAGGTTTGGTCTTTAACCCTCAACATTTCTTTTCTTATAAAACACCTTACTGCTCTACACTGTAAACCACTTTACACCCGTATGGGTGTAACTTGGTGTCTATAACTCACACCCCTACACCCCAAAAAATAGGTGTACCAAGCAGGATTACACCTATACAATGGGTGTAATTTCAAACTTTCACCCAATGGGTGTGGTTGGGTGTAAAAGCATATTACACCCAAACGAGAAAAAGGGCGTTAGGGTGTTTATGCACAATTACACCCAAACACCCAGGCAAAAATTTCCATAATTCGAGTGGTTCCCCCCTCCCAGTTGGCTCCCATTGAAACGCTAGAAAGCTTACCCTTTAGCCAGTCCTTTCAAGGGCGCATGACCTATTATAGTGGCTCCTGCCACAGAAGGAAAATGCTGGCAGCAGCACTGATTTTATGGTGCATATGAAGCACGGCATATATGGCCCTTACATATACAGTGCAATCTTGACTGAATACAAAGTCATTACTTAAAATGTGTTGACACACATTGCAAGATGTTCACACAGTTATCCAATAGTACAAAATAAAGTCAAGCTTTAATAAACACAGAGCTCGCACATCCGAGACAAATTCTACGGTATTCAATGACCTTTCTCGAGTGTGCGGAACGGCATCGCGTATGCCGCCAAACAAGGAGCACAAATGACATGGAGGACAAATGACCAAGGCGTTTGTGTCAAAATATGAAGCAAGGGCGTTATTTCCACTTCATAATGAGGAATTCAATTTAACATGCTTCAATGTAACACAGGCGTATAGTGCAGTATGAGTCTTAGAACAAGCTACACCCGTGCGAGTGGGGTGTAATAGATGAAACCGCCCTCGAAAAGGTAGCAGTTACAGGGAGAAGCACAAATAAACCTTCTTCCCTGTCAGACCTCTTGGGGCACTACAGACACTTGGTCCCTTTGGGCGCACCCCAGAATGAATTTTCCCGCTGTAGTTGCCCTTCCCAAGAAGGGAAATATTGGTGCCACTTCTTATACCTGCACTTATGCAGTTGATAAAATAAGGTGCCATCGTCTTAAATGGGCTGCATAACATCAGTGTATGTGTTTGAAATCAACTGGAACACACAAGGTACGGTCTGGTCGTTCTCCTGTTAAGGAGATAGTTCAGAAATGTGCAATTCCTTGATGAGAAAGTGGATTGATAAAGTTTCAAAATTCCAGCAGTGCCCACACCATTGTGCCTGTTGTCGACTTTCTTAGTAGGGTAAACACTGTCATCACACAGCTGTAGCTGATACACGAGCAGGGTATCAATGCTCCGTGACAACTCACGCAACATTTTAAGGACTCAGAATGTTGTTTTCCACAGCAGGCCTCCATATTATCTCTTTTCTGGGAAAGTACATGAGTGAAGTAGAAACACATTGCTGGAATTATGAAATATTTCCCACTTTCTCAAAAGCAATGGATTGTGGCTCCAACACAAAAAAGCGAGCAATCGGGCCATGACGCGCACGTTGCAGCGCATGCTGAATGCGGTAATATGCAGGAAATGCATGGGAATAGAGACGTTATGACCACGACAGCCCTGCAGAAGCATTACCTACATAACAACAGTTCAATCAAATTTTACACGGGCATGTTCAGAGAAATTTAAAGATTATCCCTTTCCAAGCAAAGACAATAGAATCATTGGTAATTGAATAAAACGAGTATTTATTTCCTTTAAAAATATTGACTAAACTTAAAGCTTGTCATATAGCTCAAAAATAAATTTTAAAACAATATTCGATGCAATGATTTCACTGACAAGTACTGGCAGTTTTGTTAAGCAAAAGTTTCAATAGCAAAAGATCTCAATTATTAAAACTACTGCAAAAAAGTCACAAACTCCTTTGAATATAAAAACTAAGCCAATAACCACAAAGTGGAATGACCTGTGAGAACATGCTGAAATCGGCAGAGACAATATGGCTTGTATTAAAATGTCACAAGAAAATGAGCAAGAAATTGAAATGAAATACTAGTACCACCATAGTATTCGTTTCTGTATAATGTAAAACAAATAACTACTCGTTACCATATGAAAATATAACTTTATGGCTTAAGCTCGAGTTAATCACACAGGTGGCGACATACTTTAAGCAGAAGCTAAGGCCTATTTTCTAGGCTTTCTTTAAAATGTTCAGGAGCTTTACTACTTGTGTCCTCGGAGTCATTACCCACTGGCTAAGAAGGAGCCATTCAACAGCGACGAGAACGTTGAACGCCTTGTGGTGGCAGTCGATATTTAACAGCCAATGTGCTGCCATGAGTGCAGCTATACTCATTCTTCGGCATTGGACCCACTGAAGAGCAGTTCTTTGTCCACATGGAGGAAAAGCTTGCTTGCATAGGGAAGATCGGGGCCATCGTACACAATGCAAGGTGTTATTGGAACGCTCGCTCCCTGCATGATAAAAAATAAAAAGATCATTGTCTGGAAAGCGCTACGCAGACTTCAATTATTTGTTTCAGTAAATACCAGTTTCTGTACCGTGTGCTATCGTGAGTAATATGAGCTCGAACATGAGAGCACGTGGAAAATAGCCTTAAATCTGAGATAGGGTGATACGTGGATGGCGCTGCCGAAACTGGAGGGGAGAGGGGGGGGGGGGGCGCTGTTCCGCTGACTGTTGGTACTCCCGCCTCGCTAGCGTTGCTGCGAGATGTCGGCTGATTGCGTGCCAATGACCGCTAGCAATGATAACAAAATAAATAAATGAGGCGCAGCAAAATCCTCAGCCGACACCACCGAGATACCGATGCGCAAGCATGGCCTGCGCATCGTGGCAGGCTACGCCACAGCCGATATCTCAGCAGCTACCTAGTCTGATGTGGCTGTTCGCGTTGATGGGAATTCATATCACCGCTAGCGGCCACTGACACTCTCTAAGATGCTGTTTCGCATCAACAATATCGAAGCGGGAGGGTCAACAGCTAGTGGAAGCGCGGCGCCCTTTCCGCTTTATTTGCGACAGCCGCCGCTGCGAATCAGCCGACGTAAGGTTCAAGGCTGTTCGCCACGCGCTCGCGTGTTCGAGCTCATATTTTTCACGATAGTACCATCCAAAAATGAAGCTCATAACATGGCCCATATGGAACTGGAGAGAATTAACAGCTTTTCTACGTGCAATTAGCTTGTTTGGGAAAGAGAAAGTACTACTTGACAAATATCATCCGCATATTTAAAGAAAAAGGAGCATTCTTTAGAGGCATGAAGGATTCCTGCACAGCGATAAAAAGCATATAAAACAAAACTCTGCACAAGGACTTCTCTTCAAGGCTGCAAGTTGCAGCCTTGAATGTCTTATAAATCTTATAATGAAATGTCTTATCAATCATTAGGCTTGTCTTTTACCAAATAATATCATTGGAGGTGGTCGTACAAACTGCGTTTTTTAATGTTTGTACACGTAAAAGTATTTAGCAAAGTTACAACGCCAAAGCGAGGCGAGGCGAGGCGCATATAACTCTTAATAACCGCAACAAAATAATGAAAGCTAGACATAATGGAAACAAACAGAATAAAATAAATTGTGCTCGAGCGCGGGCACTCAGGCGTACGCACGAAGGGGGGGGGGTGCACCCCCCTAGTCAATTCAGACATAGGGGAGGGGGCGCAAAGTCTGCCCCCATACTTTGACTTTTTAGTAAGGCGGGGGGAGGGGGGCAGCGATTAACCTTCCTACTTCCCTCCCCCCTGATGGGGAACCCTGCGCACGTCTAAGTGCACACTGATGCTCGAACTAGCGCTTGCACAGTTTAGGTAGTTAAGGCGGTTCGGCCACACACAGACATGAAAAATTCATTCGAACACAAGTCAAGTTTAACGAAGGCTCCCCGTGCACGGGTGCCGGCATTATCAGGAAACCTATGTTAAGGATGAATTAAAACGTCGGTAAGAATTTAACGAAACGGAATGTATTAGCACTTAGGCGAGCTTCGCGCGGCGTACCTAAAACGAAGCAACATGCTGCGTTAAAATGACCCACACGCATCAACCCGAGCATCACGGTAGTTTTAGCGCACAAAACGAACAAGGACGGAAAAGAACGACGCGGAGACCACGTCGTTGTTTTCTGTCCTGTTTTTTTTTTTTTTCTTGTGCGAAAAAAATGCACCAACAGGCCGAAGCATACGCGCCTTGGACACGCTTGACGCTTAGAGGTAACAGGCGCCGTCACAACCCAACTATTCTTAAATCAAAATAGTGGTTCATCGAGAGCGGGGCCCCCTTGCAACACCACCGCCGACAGGAGGGCACCGCCACAACTGCGTTCAAATCCCCCTCCGAATCACAGCCGCGCATGCGCACACTGCTTTCAACACCAAACAAAGCAAAGCTTGCCCGCGCCTAATGTCACACAACTTTGCGTTCATCCCGATGAAACAATACACTCACATATGCTCGCTACATTAACAAATGCTCACCGATCGTCAACCAGTTAAGAAAAGCTTAGTTAACGGCATTAGATCGCGCTCTCGGAGTTAACAAAGCACTGGTCGTAGCAACGTGATAGTGGTACATACCGTTTCAGTTCGAGTGCTCCACGATATGAAGCTGCAGGTCTCCCTTTGAGTATAGTGCATCTTCGTAATAAGCAGCACTGGCAGAAGGTAAAGGACGAGCACACAGCGCACGCACACTTCAAACAACCGAAACACACCGATTGCAAAACTCGGCCGATCGAGAGGCGATGCACAACACACGCACAAAACGATGGAGTCCGGCGGCGTGTCTGAGCGCGTTGCTTAAGTCACGTTGGTCACGTGGTGATAGAGCTGTTCCGCGCGCTGCGCACGCGCGGCGGCTGCGCCGGCAGAGGAGGTGGTGCCCCGGCCGTTGTTGGGTCGCGTGGGCGCAGCTTTCTTTCTGCGGCAGTGTTACGTTTTGTTATGCTTTACACAGTGTATTCGAATAGGAGTAAGCATTGCGACGACACAGTAAGGGCTGCTTGACTACAAGCAGGGCTTAAAGTCTCCCTTCACTGGAGGGGAGGCCCTCACAAAGCGGCAATATATATGTATATATATAATCTCAAAGAAAAGATCGCCTAGCAGAGATCTTTTCGCCGCTAAACTGGTGCTGCTGTGGTCTCAGCGGCTCTGCTACGCGCAGATCGTGGCTTGTTGGAACGCGGTGCGAGCTGTCATAGCGAAGAATAAACGCAGGATTTCTCGATATATCGGTCAAGATCCACTTTCGCGGTCGTATTATCCAGTTTTGGCAAAAATGTGATGGTATTAAACTCATGAAAATGCATTATTTTCAAGGGATGTTGACAGGAAATAAAAACGATAACGTATTAGGCTAAAAAACGTATTATGCAGAATCGTGTCAACGAGATTTCACTGTATATGTATGCTATAGATTAAGCGTTAGGAGAGGTGTTTGCGATGATCACAGAGCAGTGAAGCCAACTGTCTCTAAACTGAACAAATGCTTATGAATGCTAAACAAATACATATATTATTCCGAATGTATTTCGGGCATTCATTCAACGTGTCAATCCAATCAAGCAATAAATGAAATTATTTTGGAAATGATTTCTCAAAAATAAATCTGGATGTAAAGGCTTAAATATACGTGAGCTCAAAATAAGTAACATCAGTTGACTCACTGCATTCAGAACCTCAGGCACGACAATGCTATATTTTATTTTCACTACCACTTGCCTAATAAAGTAGGCAAAATACACGCGTCCTTGCAATTACAACAGACTTGTGATGCACAACTAAAAGAATGAAAATTGAGTGGCAAGCTTAGCAGACCAAGGTGAACCATTACTGATTCACGAGCAAGTAGCTTCACACTCAGGTGCCTCGTGAAACATTATCCTGTGCCAAGACGCTCTGTCGAACAGGGTGGTGACCCGTGGTTTCAGGAGGCTTTGCCCGTGGTGTTCAATGTCTCAGTTAATTGCATTCAGCAGTACAACGATGCCTGTTTACTCCTATGGGTCAATTCACTGCGTGAATTGACCCATAGGTGTAAAATCCAAAGAACACCCATGGGTGTTTAACAGAACATACACCCATTGTACACCCAAAAATGAAAAAAGGGTGTGCGAAGGGTGTGCAGAGAAGACATTACACCCTTTCGGATAATATTGACAGAAAAAAAGGGTGTACGATAGGTGTTTTATCGCAAATACACCTATAAGGGTGTGAAACGGTTTGCAGTGTATTTGCCTTTGTAACATACACCTTTTAATGAATAGATGTGAACATTGCCATGTTCTTTCCAGCTTATGCCACCATATCGGCGATAAACGAACGCAGCCGCGTATCCATCAAAGTTTGCTTGAATGCGAAGAATTAATTAACCAACATCTCTGCCTTAGCATATCTATCTATCTATCTATCTATCTATCTATCTATCTATCTATCTATCTATCTATCTATCTATCTATCTATCTATCTATCTATCTATCTATCTATCTATCTATCTATCTATCTATCTATCTATCTATCTATCTATCTATCTATCTATCTATCTATCTATCTATCTATCTATCTATCTATCTATCTATCTATCTATCTATCTATCTATCTATCTATCTATCTATCTATCTATCTATCTAGCTAGCTAGCTAGCTAGCCGCCCACGTCTGGGCGCTCTCTTGGTCGTCTCCGTAACTTGTAACATACCAAAATTGGCACAGCAGGGGTCAGTGCATGACGAACACGATTCACTGGTCATCATAACGGACAAGTATAAGCACTGAATATCAGCTTACCACGTCTGGTGTTGTTGATACCGATATATGCTGTTGGCATCGTTACGCAATTGTAAACAACTGGTAATATAACACATGTGTGCGCGTATACCGTTTGCACATATCTTTAGCGTCATTTCGTAACGTTTCGCTCAATGTGAAAAATTGCACCACAGTCACATTCCCGCCGCATCTTTGCAAAACACCGATTCCCACCGTACCTGGGATCTGCCGATTTTTTTTTTACTCTTCTGCCACGCTATATTACATATTTAACGCGATTCCTTGCCCGACATGACGCCTGTACCGGGTCTTTTTGCCAAGGAATTTCAAGCATCAGCGGGGCTCTGTGGTAGAGTACTCGACTGCCACGAAGAGAGCTCGGGTTCAGATCCCATCCGATCCTGGATATTTTTTATTTATTTCATTTTTTTCTCATTTCGCGCGATGGTGTTTACGGACACCGGCGGCGGCAAACAACTACCCCACTGCCGTTGTGACCTGATAAGAGCTTTCGCTGTGAAATCAAGCACATTGACCTCCGAGCGGGGTCAGAGACTTAACATACCATGTTTCAGGAAATTCGATGGCGCCAATATTGCCATAATAGGAAATAAACTCTTCGACGCCCCTGGCGTGACATGCAGATGTTTCGGGGCGAAATTTAAAAATGAAAGTTTGACCTTGATTTTTCTCCTGTATTAACAAATCTATGATGGTGAAATTAACGATCTTAGAGTTTATCAATCTTAGAGTTGATCAATCTAAACTGCTTCATTGTTTGACTTTAGTGTCCCTTTAAAAGCGTTAAGGCGAGAACTATCACTCAAAGTGATTCTTTCCAAGTTTTTTTCTGCATCGGAATGCTTCTCTGCGGTCACTGCAGCTGTAGAGTGTTTTTGTGAAGATTCTTAATTCCGGCAAGACGAGGAGCCCGCGACATGCTTGGCGACGTAAAAATTTGTTCTTTAGAGTTTCGCTCATTTTTTTTTCTCACAGAAATTCACCCATGCTTGTTGTGAGACACTTCGCGACATCTCGTGGTAACACACACACACACACACACACACACACACACACACACACACACACACACACACACACACACACACACACACACACACACACACACACACACACACACACACACACACACACACGCACACGCACACGCACACGCACACACACACACACACAGATGGATGGATGGCACATCCTCTTGTGTGTCTGCTTCTGTCGCTCTGTTCAACACGTTAGATAAATAGCCCCCAACTCGCCCACTTGTCGCATAAACGCACGAGCCGCATAAAACGCATGCGCTCACGCCTGAGTGCTTACGGCAACTTCGCGTGCTTCTATATTAAGGATTTGTAGTGTGATGCTCATGCTCGTATAGCTACTTTGACTTTTAAGTCGTTTTGTGCCACAATAAAAAGAACAAAAAAAAAAGACATGGTTGATCCCTCTGTCATAGGAATCGGTATAACACGAAAGTGAAACCTACCTTTACAAAAGTAGTTTAACGTTCATTGTAGTACATTTATAAACGAGAGCTTGCACAGTGTCTGTTGGTGTTTCGCGACGATCACCGTTTGATGTGGACGCGCATGCGTATATCGTAGTGGCACATCTCCATCCCGACGACTAACGTCAATGACCATGACTGAACCTTTGTGGTAGCTGAAGTAGTAACATAAACCTGGACACAGCGTACGGTGAATCCCGCGCAAAAATGGCATCAACACGCACATAATCACTAGCATTCGATGTGCGCCCATGGAAAGCGTCGTCATTTGAGGAGAGATGCGACAAGGTTTGCGCTCTCCAGCAATCGGGTAACCAACACTTCTGCTCATGCATGCATATACGACACAGCGCTTCAGGAACGCGAGAGGTAGAGCTCGGAACTTAAGCCGTGAACGCGCGAAGGCATTCCGCTGCCCTCTGGCGTGCTGCTTATTATTATTATTATTATTATTATTATTATTATTATTATTATTATTATTATTATTATTATTATTATTATTATTATTATTATTATTATTATTAGCATATATAACCATCGCTTTGCTAAAAAATCTCGTTCAAATACTGCTGAATTATTATCATTGCCATCACTTCACTGCCGACGAAATCGTTCTGATCTCTTGTTTCTTTACAAGCTAGTCCACGGTATCATATCCTGCCCTGTACTTCTCAATTGTGTTAATTTTCGAATTCCGCGTAAGTTAACCAGAGAGAACAGACCGTTTCATGTACCCGCCTGCTTCTTCCAACACTCTACCGTTCACAGAATACAAAGTCTCTATAATGTTAATTTTCTTGATCTTGACATTTTTCATAGTCCACAATCATTGTTTTTATCCGAGCTTTGTACTGTTTTGACATAGTATGGCACAATGTACAAAGTCTTCCCTTCTCCGTCTTTCCGCATAGTTGTATATATGCAATCTGATTTTTCATTCCCCTTCAATATTTCTCGTGTTGTCTTATTTTACTCCTCCCCTTTTGTGTTCATTTCTCTTTGTCTACGTGTATTTGCTCTTTTTATTTCTGAAGACTGTCTGTATTGTATAGTTTATTTTTATTGTTTTTTTTGCGTGCGCCTGCACAAAGACCTTACGGTTGTTCCTGGGCACGTTAAATAAATAAATGACTGATTGATTGATTGATTACTACTACTACTACTACTACTACTACTACTACTACTACTACTACTACTACTACTACTACTACTACTACTACTACTACTACTACTACTACAACTACTACTACTACCACTACTTGATTTGAATACACACACACAAAAAAAACGCAAGGCGTGCACGGGAAGCGCAGCACAGTCACAGCGAAAGCTGGAAGAGTGGCATTTCTAGAGCCCGTTATAAACTCTCTTGGAGCTACTAATACAAGTACACTAGCAATGTACCTGCTACACCATTATTCGTCATTCTGTGGAGACGCGAGGTACCAGCTACACATCATTAAGCACATTATGTGGACTTTGTTGATGCGACGGCTGATGACGATGAAGAATTATGGCTGAGCCCTTTGTAATGGGTTGGAAGCTTTAAACGACCCATTAGTTACGGTAATTCGCACAGTGCGATTCACCTATTCGGCATAGTCGACCACTAACCGATGAGGTTGTGTTAGGTCCTTGGCCTGACGTCAGCAGCAAAATGTGGTTACAGAAGCAGTCGTAGCCTTCTTACAGGCCACTGGACTGGATGCACGTCTTTAGATTTGCCCCAGTGTAGCGGGACTATCGTACAGCGGGACTACCGGGACTACCGACTATCGCAGCGCCCCCCCCCCCCTAATAAGTCAATGTAGGAGGCAGATTTTGCGCCCCCCTCTTTGGTAACTAGGGGGTCAATGTATGGGCCAGATTTTGCGCCCCCCCCCTCCCCTGTGCGCACGCCTATGAAGATGAAGACAGGACAAGCGCTTGTGATGTTCTGCACGAAAATGGTTGAAGACTTAGAGCACCATATGTATTCTACTACGGGGAGCAGTGAGCCGTCCCTAAAATAAGGATGGATGTAAGCACCAAGGTCTTGCGGTGTTTAGAAAAAAGAGTGAGGATTCAGTATAGTGTGTACTCTACTATGGGAGAGCTATGAACTCCGCGAAGGAACGGTGTTTAGAAAAAGTTTATTCCATCGTATGACGCTACGAACACTTGGAAACAGTGTCTATTGAACAACGACATTAACATACACAAATGACTAAGCACAATATGCATGAAACGTTTTAACAGAAATGTCCAAGTCCACAGGGTGTCCCTAACACTTGCTACTAAGGACTAACACAAACACACTTATCACAATATACACAACGTACACGGCGATGTATATACACAGTATTCATGACTTGTACGTGATATGTACAGCAGATGTTATAGTACATGTAATTTACATAAATGTACAGTGTTAGCATGAAATGTGTATATAAAAAACCCACGCCTACGGGGACATGCACACACACAGAAATAACCAACACAAACAAATTATATGCCCTAATAAATCACTGTTTGATGACCTGGCTACAAGAATCAGGCCAGATGAAAAGCTAACCGCACACGTCCATTAACTATGCCGACAGGAAGCGGCACGACCAGTCTTGGGCAGTAACTAGTTACTAGTAACGCGTTACCGGTAACTAGTTACTTCTTTCAGTAACTTGTAACTGTAACTAGTTACTTTTAAGTTAGAGGAACTTGTAACTGTAACACTGTTACTTTTTTCGCAGTAACTGTAACGGAAAACATCGTTACAGTTACTTTTGTCTTTATGAAAAATTATCCAACAGCAACACTTTTTCGAACTTTCTTCTTTACCATATATCCTCTCCACCCCTCAACTTTCCAGAATAGGGCTCCCCTCGCAGTTTAGGAGAGGAGGTGACTAAGCGTATTATCTTCCCTGCAGAAGACCGAGGTTGGAGGTCTGTCATTAACGGAACACGGAAATCAATCGTGGTTCAACTGAACAGCCTGCTAAGTTCGCGTCCGTTTTTCTTTTTCAGCATATATATTCTTTTCGTCACTTGAGCATCTAGCTATGTTCTTGGTGTACAGGTGGAGGAGCATTAGGATGCCATGTTTCACGGCCGGACTACAGTGGCGGCACGCGCGCACTTAGTGCGCCCCTCTAGTCCCCTCTAGTCCGGCCGTGCATGTTTATAGTCTCCCTCGTCTGAGGCTCCCAGCTAATTGTGTTTGACAGGTGACTAGAAAACAGCAAACCGCGAAACGGCTAAGGGCAGAAATTCCGTGAACTAGCGAAGCGATATTTTAAAACTTCTTTGTAACTGGTTGTAAAATGTTTACTCTGACTTAATGCAACAATTGTTAACAAAATGACAGACGCTTCACCCCCAATGCAGGTGGCATCCTAAAAAAGAAAAAAAAAAATGAGCCGAGGTCAACCAGTCCACTAGTCACACATGTCCTTGTAAATGTCCAGTGGGGGGGGGGGGGGGGGCTGTTTTTGCAAGCCGCGGCGAATGAACCACGATTCCAGGAGTTGCTTTTCCCCCACCTTCGTTCACAAACCGGCGTCGTCGCATTGTTTAGGTCAAAGCTATGACCTGTCATCCAGCAGCGCTCACCAAGCTCGGTCTTAGAACGCGTTGCATGGGTTGCTTTAGCGACATTCCGCTTGAGTTCTTTAGGCCTCGTTGATCATTTCCTGCCCGTTTCGCCGATCCCCGCATCGCACTTTTAAATACCGCCATGATCATCCGCAGGTGTGCAGTCTTAGGATTTCGTGAACACACGCTGTCATGTTCCAAGGTATAATAACGGGACTTAAAACGGTTTGTATGCCCAGCGGACCGGAAGCTCTCCGAACGGAGTCTGACACACCTTAAACATATGGAGCAGACACAATGGACGTCGTAACCACTCGTGATGCACTCCCCGCTGCTCTTCGCATGCGCTTCTGCGTATAGTTAATAAACGTCTTAGGATATACTGCCGTCGTTCCAGTACATCAACCACGTTTTCCACTTCAGGTAAGAGGCGTTCAAAGTGATTGCTGGTGTTGGGGCCCCTTTTATGTTTCCTTCGTCTAGGGTTTTACGACGTGCAACCCTTATTAAATAAATTCTATAATTTGATTTGTGATCTATTATTTATACAGTAACGGAAAAGTAACGACGTTACTTTTGCACAGTAACTGTAACTGTAACAAGTTACTTTCGGAAACTCTGTAACTGTAACTGTAACAGAGTTACTTTTTTGGCTTAAGTAGCTGTAACTGTAACACTGTTACTTTTTACTGGTAACGTGCCCATGACTGGGCACGACCACTGCCGTGGAAATTCCTCTTCCCCAAGGAAGAACAATTCCTCCGACAGAAAGGACAGAAATTTGGAGTACAACCGTTCCAGAATCGGAAACAGAGCACGACGACGGGGACCCGCGGCAACAGCCTCACACCTGTTACGCCACAAACAAAAAGCCCCTGCGGCAATTAGAAGGCGCGCAAAGCGACTACGCAAGCAACGACCAGATGTGACAAAACGATTAACTCCTAGGCCACGGAAACCAGTGTTAACGGCTCTCCAAAATACCCTTGAAATTACACATTGCTGCAGCACATGCTGGTTGGACTCTAGTAGCGGACAGTTCGTACAAGTGGAATATGGGACCATGCCTCACCACTCCAGTATGTCTCGTTTTGGGAGTACTTTCCATCCCAGATGCCACATGGAGTCACGGAGATGACCAGGCAGAAAGGATGCCGTTGTCGCGCTCCGCGAGACACGACTCGAGCGTGCTAGACGGTCTGGAGGGACCAGAGGGAGCAGCAAGGCCACCGTTGTATCTACAACACGGTTTTCTATAGAATGTCTACATCAGGACAAACCTGCTGTGCGTGGCGATAAAATGCCACTGCCGTGGAGTAAAATGTAGGCAAATTAAGTACTTGCGGCGCAGAGTTAAGCCGTGCTCCCGGTAACAAATAGCGTATCTTAGTGCCTAAGAAATAGCAGGCAAGATCACGCGCGGGACACTGATCACCGTGTGACGAACGAAGCAAGAATCGCAAAGCAAGCAGCCGGCAGCGAACAGACACGGACGGGAACGCGAATCACCCCTGTTGCGTGGTTGCCCAAACGCAGCTCGGCAAACCAGCCCAGCTCCACGTAACCAGAAAAACGAGCCAAGAAAGGATTGCAACGACCGAGTTATTCGCAATGGGTGCTGTCAGACATGAGAAATGTACCATGCACGGCAGCAAACTACAGACTGTGCTAAGTATCTCCTTTCCAACAGTGGTAAATCGTACTCCTACGCTTCCGGGACGCGTCGTTTCACATCCTCGAGAACTGAAACCCACACGGAGGCTGATATGCCGTAGTAGGTATAATCAAGCCCCGGAATGCGAATAGAGTCCGTCTTTTGAGTTTAGAATAAGTTTATACCGTCATAGTACGCAACAAACACTTGAAGACCTCTTGTGTTTATAAAAAGTTTATTTCATCGTAGGACGTCACGAACAGTTGGAAGCAGTGTCTGTACAACAAGAACATTAACATACGCAAATGACTAAGCAGAATATACTTAAAAAAACACAGTTTCGCCGCAACGGCGAAGCAATGGGTGCGATAGCAACAAATTGGAATGTAACGCGAAGAACGTAAAGCAGCTCGAAATTGCCAGCGCGTCGCTCGAGCCCAAAGGACGCACGAAAAAAACACACACAGGACGAGCGCGAACTATCATGCGTCACAGCTCGATACTTGAAGCGCACTGCTGAAACATAAAGCAGGACGCACGAAACGAACGCACAGGTACACACAGGACGAGCGCGAACTAAATGTCGCAGTTGTTACTTATTTCTGTTTGAACAGCGCGCTCCTTTCGCAAACGCGGCCGCTGCAGCGAGCGAAGTGACCTTCGTATGCTCTGTGACTTCAGCGCGGACATCGCGGGGAAAGCACAAGACATACAACCATCCACGCCCGTTGCGCGTTCTTTTACGAAGTTCAAACACATTACTCTACCATCGTATATAAACGTGACAACGTTGTTATATATGCATTATATACACAATGTTTATTATGTAAGGCTGGACGCTCTATATACATTTTGATGAAGTATATATACATTTCGATGAACATATAAACATTATATATACACAAGAAATGTTGTTTTACCAAGTTCAAGAAGGGCGTCCCTCGATGAGTTGGGGGACTGGTTTCCCTTTAAAGATGATTGCTTTATGATGGATGAACTATATGCATTACATATACACAAGAGATGTCCTTTTACAAAGTACAAGAGGGGCGTCCCTCGATGAGCTTGGGGACTCGATTCCCTTTTAAAGATGATTGCTTTATGATCAGTAAAGTATGTTGCCAAGGGATCATCGATGATGGGACGCAATTAGGGGTGTGCGAATAGTGAATTTTGGAACCGAATCGAATACGAATCGAATAGTGACGACACCGAATCGAATACGAATACTAATCGAATACTTTTCGAATAGTTTTCGAATAGTAAGACAACCATTCTCAAAACGGTCCTAGAACTCCGCAGCGTTTTTTTTTTCTTTGTTTGAACCAAATATTCACGAACTTTCACCAAAGAGCGTTGCGCTTACTTTTAACTGACTCAAAATACCACACCTATGAAATCTGAGGTAAGCTCGTATACAGCAACGACCAGGGCCGTCGATATATTTTGTACCTGCAGGTTGACATACAACAGTGACTGCAGATACTTTGTCGCCTGCTTTTAAATAAAACTGAGACATAAAATCTAAAAATTTTGAACCGAAGACTATGCATATAGCTAAGGCGGTAATGAAACACATAAACCTACCATCGCAACATGGTCCTCGGCACTGAAGGCATGTAGACATCGGTGTTGAAAGCTGTATCTGCAAGAACAATTTACGCAAACACAACCCTTGCATCTATTGCTATTCATGAAGCTGAATGCAGGTGCACCTTCAGTTATTACAAGATGAAGTCAGGAACTGATTAATGCGATGCAGAGGCAGCATAGTAAAAACTGAGCGAGTATGGAGCTTTCATGAAAAAAAAAACGCCTTCATCCGGTAATCAATATAGCGTCGGTAGTTTCGTAAAAGCTTGGGCTGCATGCATACTGCTAATTTAGTGATTAAAAGAAGAAAAATGGCCTTTAACTATTCCAAAGTTTCATTGTTTTGGGGTTCTCCCGTCGGCGCTAATTATTCGAAAACTATTCGAAAAATATTCGGTATTTCGAGTATGTACTATTCGATTCGAGTACCGAATCGAATAGATTGCTATTCGATTCGTTATTCGAAATTTTCGAATATTCGCACACCCCTAGACGCAATGGAAAGTTCGAGAAGGCAGCATCGATACAGGTGCCCCCGATGGTGGTGGGACGTTTGCAGTCGTACGATACGCATCGGAGAGCGTAACGTGACATCATGTGTTGGCTGGTTATTGGCAAGGCGAGACCTTCCCGAGCTGCTGTTGCGTTGCGAGCCCGTCGCGCTGCTGCCGTTCATGCTGCGGAGCGGCAACGAAGAGTGTTCACTTAGTGAGCTCCTGGCGAAGAGAAAGGAAGCCAGCGAAACGATAGGTGCGGCCCTCGAGCAGTCACCTATAAAGTCCCTGAAACTTCGTAAAGTAGCGACATACGTGCATAAAAGTGCGCCTCCTCTCTTTTCTCCCTCTTCTGCCCTCTTCGACGCTGACGCCGCGTCGGCATTGGCCAACTGCCGTCACGTGGGACAGCGCGCAGCGTTCGTTTGTTTACAGCGTTTACAGTCGCTCGCGACTGCCATCTTTGCTCTCGATGTGCGGGCGTGCGGGCTCGCTGGTTCTCAGCGCACGTGTTCTATGGATACGCACTTTCCATTCCGCGTGCGTTGGGCTCTGAGATACCTTGCACACAATACCGACGTCGCGGTTGGTTGCCATGGGCTTCTGCGGCGCTTTCGGATGCCGAAACAAATAAAGCGAAGGCAAAAACCGTCCGGGAAGCGCAACGAGTTGCGAAGGAAGGCTTGGTTACACCGAATCGGAAGATAGAACATTCGGCCGACGTTTTCGACGCGACTATGCGAGGTAAGTTGCTATCCTCTCACTATAAGTACTCGTCGAGGTTCGCGCAAATCGCTGCGTGCTATAACGCCGTAGACACGTCTCAGTTAATTGTGCAGTACGTCGCTATTCCTCACACGTTGTATTGCTGCTTCTTCGGGGTCTGTACTAGTGTTTTTTTTTCAAGAATATATGGTTAGGTTTTCTGCTTGACGTGATGCGTCTACTGGTTTGAGTTTGCGGTATTGGTTTGTGCGCCTAGCAGGCACGCCGACTACGGAGGCACGCCGACTGACGATCGAAAATGTGATTGCGAAACTTCAGAGATTCGGCGCAGTTCTTTTGAAGAAACAAAGCTGCAGTGTGAAAGCTCACATTAGGAGTGGTACTCTCTGTTTTGTTGCGTGCTCGGTTGTCTTTTTTCTCTTGGAGCAAATGGCTTTCTCTGGCTCTTGTACGTCGACAGATCCGCCGGTGGACTTGCGATAGAAGGTAGGTAGGCAAAGCGTGTGTGCCCAACCGAGTCGCAGGGTGCGTTCATCGTTTAGGAAACTCGCGTACACGTGTTTAGCGCGAAGGTTTACGTGCCATTTCGTGTGGAGGTTTATATCCGCGAGTGCTTTCCGCCGCGGTGGAGCAAAGGTTATGGTGCTCGGCTGCTCACCCGAAGGTCGCGACCGACCGCGGCGGTCACATTTCGATGGAGGCGAATAGCTTGAGGCCAGTGTGCCGTGCGATGTCAATGCTCGTTAAAGAACATCAGATGGTCGAAATTTCCCGAGCCCTCCACTACGGCGTCTCTCATAATCATATCGTGGTATTAGGACGTAAAACCCCGGATGGTATTATTATCCGCGAGTGGAGCTCTCGCGAAGGAAACGTTTACGGTGGCAGCTGACTAGTTTATTATTTCGCTTGCTCGTTCATTGAGCAGCGAGTATAGTTCGTCAAGTACGTCTACGAGGCGCACTTGCGCACTATGGTTGCTGCGTGTAGTCTCTTAACGAATCCACCAAGGCAACGCTGTCTAAATGTATCGACTGGAAATGATGTACACCTTCTGGCGCATTCTTCTTTCAATGAAGCTCCGAGCTGCTGCTTGCACTGATGGTCGTTTTCCAAATAAATAATAGTGACCACTCTTTACCTAGCATAATACCGCCAACACCCATTGTCCATGTGTTTCTTGCACTCTAAAAACTGTCCCTACCCTTTGTGGAGTCTTCTTGCCCCTCACCAACAACCGTCCTCTGGCTAGTTTGCGCTTCCTTTCTTGAAAACTCGGCGCTCGCCACTTTCCTATCAAGGTGCTGTTTCATAACATGCACGCCATTCGTGACCTGGAAGTACGGCGCGCCCGGCGATAATGCAAGGAAAGACACACGAGATTGATGGTTATTGTTTCGGGACAGGAATACGCCTCTTAGCACGCAGAGATTTGTCGAAAAAGAAAAAAAACAAGCGAGCCAAATGCTGGATGTCGTTTTGTGGGAAAGAGATGCCTCAAATACGCCCCCTTTTATACTGCAGTCTACAGTGCTACATAATACAGGCACGTATAGCGGCGTTAACTATATTTACCCAACCGATACTTCGGAACGGCTACCTCTAGTGCGTACTGGCAGCCTCAATGCGTCATTGGTATGCGCGGCGAATTCGCCTCGCGAGGACGACGTGTACAATGTATAAATTTCAGAAGGCTTCATGTAGAGCGGGAGATTAACGTTCAACAATACACATGCCCTTTACAAACGTGTCCTAACATCTCCCAAACAACATATAATTAAAAAAATAAAGGATACCAAGAGCTAGACGGCTAGTGCGAATGCTTAAAGCGCGCCGCCTGGCAAGCAAGCGCTCTCTTTGCGAAGCGTCGTCTGCTACGCGGGAGCAAGGTAGGTGGCGCCATGCTCGAAAAGAGAGTGCGAAGGAGAGGAGAACGAGCAGGAACTCGAGCGGAGGAGGAAAGTGTCGCTGCTTTACGAAGTTTCAGGGGCTTTAGTCACCTAACTAGCGCTTGCGCCCAGCGTGGTGTGTGCCGCCTTGAGCGGCGGCGCCATCTAGTGAGCATTCTTGAAATCACCGGAGAGAGCGCAGCTGCGCCGAGCGTGGTGTGTGCCGCCGACGGTCACGCAGGTGAGGACAAGGCGCGAGCATAAGAAGCTTGGCGAGCAAGCTCCTAAAAGTCGCCCGCACCTTCGCACGAGGGGAACTCGAGTAAATGCGTCGCAGAGTGGTGGGGGTATCGCGTGAATGTTGCGTAATTGGGTATGGTTTGGGAATGCTTAGTTGTTACACGATGCGCACACCAAGTACGACTTGAACGGCTCCAGCGTGCACGAAGTTCCGGGTCCGCAGCTCGCTTCAAACGCTTGCGTTCAGCGTCGTATGCTCGTCTCTTCGCAGCCTTGTCTTCTGCGTTGCTTGCTGTTGTTGACGCCGACGATGGTGAGGGTGGGGTAACGTTGCCTTCAACGAGTGGTGGGACGCTTATTGAAGGTACCGTTGCTTCCATCGCATCTACTCGAGTCAAGTCAAGCGAAAGCCAAGTAAGACGCCCTTGACTGAATTCTGAACGCGCGCTCCGCCGCTTATATACACACCGCCCGCGTTCGATCGAGAGGAGGGAGGGAGTGGCCTGCTGCCGACATGAGACGAGCCGAGCATGCGCAGTGGGGGTGTGGACGGCGGCCGACGCCGCAGGTGCGACTAAGAAATGCTCCGCATTTAAAACAAGCCGAGACTGTCCATATGATTGCTATCGCAATAAAACATTTTAAAGATATGTCTAGTCCACAGGGTGTCCCTAATGCGTGCTACTAAGAACTAGCATGCGCACGCTTATCACCATATACACGACTTGGGGAACATGCCAGCAAATGTGTTTAGAAAAAATTTATTATCACAGACGGTAAACATCAATAACAATTCAACGTAACATTCCGTTTACGAGAATGACAAAACAAACTTCAGTTACATGGAAACAAAACATAAAATGACGAGGAGGCAACACGTACAATCGATGTTTCACACACATACACACACAAATTTGTCACAAGAAGATGGATAGACATATTTACGTTGCATGACAAACAAAAGGCACAAAAATGCCCCCACCTCCCGAAGGGAATCGTGAGGAAACGCGAATGCATTTCTTGCGCCGAGAGTACACGGCGTAGTAATTTTAATGGCGTAAAGCTGGACACATCGACGGGCTCAAGTGTCTCTCTGTTGGGCGCCTCTTTCAACGAACGCTTTCTACGTGCGTTCGTAATCATCTCAGGGATGTTGCCACCGCCTTCAATGCAGCACAAACGCGTTTAGAACGCGCTGTTTTCAGGCTGTGCCAAGGCAGCACAAACGCTACAAACGCGTTTCAAAACGCACTGCATTGAGGCGGTGGCGCAGGGAGGAGAGAGCGACGGCGAGAGCGGCGAAGCACTGCACCTACCCTCTCTCACACACGCGGGAGCTCCGCCGAGCTCCCGCGATGCGAGCGCCCTCACACGCCAGAGCGCGCTCCTCCTCTCCACTCACTCTCGCTACTCCGCCCGCACCACCTGCTCCGGTTGCTAGGGGCGAGGATAAGCGCGCGTCGCTCCCGCAGCTGTTGCTATGGGAGAGGGAGTGAGAGCGGAGAGGCGCGCGGACACCGACGCCTGACATAGCCCGATTAAGAAATTCATTCGCATTTAATAAAACGTGAATATGTACATTTTGCGTATTTACATGGTATTTCCAAGGTATATGTAAACTGGTAGCGTAACTTCCGTAGAAGCCCACGTGTCAAGCCGGTGGCTAGTTGTTGCAACAGTCGCCATCTATGTGAGGAGGGGACAAACAGAATTAAAAAAAAAGAAAAAGATGACGTCACAACCGGAAGCGGAAATGACGTCACGTTTTAAAGCGATGGGCGCGAAATTATGAAATTTTTTTACAGGGCGCCGCTTCTTACTTTTTTTTTTATAGCTGCCCGTTCTTTTTCTTATCACTACGACGGCTCCATAATGGAAGCCTCAAGATAACGGGAAGACGAAAAAGACAGATTTAATAAATAAGGTGTATTTTATTGGCGAAATATTGCAGTTGAACAGGATATTACCCCAAAATATATAACACAGAAATCAGAAGTAGCATAACAATTCAACGTGCACACTGTGATGGTGTAATGTGGGCCCAGGATCCGAAATAATTCAACCAGCAGTCAGGTGATTCTGTACACACAACACAGACTTTAACACAACCGATAACTCTGACGATTCACACACAACACACTACAGCATTCCTTATTTACATCCTAAACGTCCTACGCGCCTCGCACACAACTGTCCTACTCGCCGTTATGAACTGTTGCCGCTGCGGCGAGGTCGGTCGTCACCGGTACTCCTTGGGCAGTCAACAGTCACGCTGCCTTGACCGTGGCGAAGTGGTAGTGGTGGTGATGATGGCACTGCAGGCCGGTAGATCACCAGGCCACTGCAGCGCAGGTTCGCTGCCCGTCGCCAACATGAGCCGCGGCCACCTCGTGACACCACTCGGGCCCCAGGACCTCAGGCCAGGAACAGACTAGGCTGCCGGTCTCTGTGTCAGCACCGGGCACAGAGCGGGAATCAGGCTCACCAGGTCCACATGGCTGCCGGACGCCTGGTTAAGCGATGTCGCGACCCGAACCGCCGACCAGCGGCTGCCGTTCCAACCGTGTCGCGCTCCAGCTCCTCGAGCCGCACGCCCCGCTCGCGCTTCCTTTTCGTCGTCTTACCCTCCAAGGCGTACCGCAGAGCAGAACTGTCGTTCCCTCTTCGCCCCGTCACGGGCCACACAATCCACATCATCACACACACAAACCTTGCACACGTGTTGCTCTTGCATCCGTAGACAGCGCAGCGTTTCTTCGCGTAGCGTGGCGGACTCATCATCCCGAAGGGCGACAGCACGCCGGCCGTGCGCTGGCAAAACACAGTCACTGAAACGGTTCCCGATGGCTGCGATGGGCTATATTACCTTCTGCCAAGTACCACGACTGGAAAACAACGGTTATGCGAGGAAATATCTACGGACGACAGGCACAAACCTACTGCGCAAAAACGAGCGACGCCATTTGCAACTCAAAATGAGCAAAACCGTTGGCCCATGTTACCAGACTGCCTGCATGTGCCCGCTGTTTCTGAAAATAAACGAAAAAAATTGGCCACTCAACCACATACCCAAGACTAAAGTTTGAATAAAGTAATCTACTAATTTAATTCGTGACAAATAAATTTAAAACTAATGAAAATAAACGCCTAATTAATTTTTTGTTTTCAATATTTGTCCCCCCCTCACCTAGTAGCGCTTTAATCGTCACGCGGGTGTTGATGTTTGTCGCAATAGGTTTCCGACCACTTTTCGTTCCGACTTTCGCGACCTATTTAGATTGACCTTGGTATTTCTGCCGGCATCAAACGAGACATCAGCCTACCAAAACCCGGCAGGCCGAAAGACAAGCTTCACGCGTCTGTCACAGACCAACACAAAAGGACAAATGCATAGCAGATGTCAGTTACCCACAATTTCGAATAGATATCCCAAACAGGGCAATGAGGTGTGGTGCTATTATTTATTCAAGGCGGCCTTGTGTTGCTGGTTTCGAACCAGGAACCTGACTTGTAATGGAAGTTATTACTGGTGATCTCAGATCAGTGTCTCAAAAATTCAATATTTACCTTTAAAAAGCAGAACTTTTATTTTGTCCTTCGTCTAACATTTGTACTAGCCCAGCAACGCACTTAAGCTGACAGCGGACTCCAACTAGCACGGCTCTCTCACAGGTGTGTCGGGCAAGTTCATCGCGGTCGCGTGTAGGTGGCGCTTGCCCTGACACGAGTTTAAATCATGGTTTAAAGGGCCCCTCACCAGGTTTGACAATTTTGAGCTAACGAGTGCAATGCATACACTGGGCGTTCACGATCACGTCTGCCAAAATTTGCAACGCTACGCGCCGCGGAAAAGGGTCAAATTTCAAGGTGAACGCTGCTTGCCCTTCCTCTCGCGGGCGCGCGCTTTAGAGAATGAGGGGATGACGTACATGAGAAAATGGCCCTACGTAGATGGTAGTGCTGTGACGTCGCTCCTTTACGCAGACGACTGTGCTCTGACGTCGCCAACAGTAGCACGTGACACTGCGATAATTATTTGACACGACATGTGTAGTTTGTGTAATTTGTTGCTTGAATAGATTAATAAAACTTGAGAGAATAATGAGACACACAAAGGGAATGTGTGCGTCTTTTTCATTTTTTTTCGTGAATTGCAGCAAGACGCGGGGCTAATGTGCCTCCCTTTCCCATGCGTTCGTGTACCCGCCGTTAGCGCATCGAGCAGACGCCAGCCCTGGAAACGAAAGTAATGTTCTGGCGCGTTCGAGCATTCATTATGCTCATTTATTCTACCGCGTCCAAGTAAACGTTAATGCGGCACTGGCTCATGATACCACCACTCTCGTGCCCGTACAAATGTCTCAACTTTCGTGCCCGTCCCGCAGAAACAGGCAGTACACCACAGAGAACGCCAACAGAACGCCCACGGCTGCTACATAAAAACAAAGGTAGCGGCCGTGCAACGCCGCTCGCGTGCTCGGGCTGGCTCGGGCACGTCATGCGGATGTGACCATGCATGCGCATGACGTGTTCATGCGTATGTGTCAAGTGAAGAGGGCAGGGAAGGAATTTGGCTTGCTAAGGCTACACGGGGCGAGTGGCAAGGGTTTGAAACTCGCCTCTCGCATCATGGTTTCGCGCCGCTACAAATTATTGTTTTTCTCAGCTCGTAATGAACCGATTTGAAAAATTCTTGCGGCATACTGCTCTTCATTCGGCACACAACAACTAACAGCGTCTAACTAAAACTTGCTATGTGGCCTGGTGAGGGGCCCTTTAAATGCACTGCCAGCGTTATCGCCTCGTGCGCCACCGATGGCGGTGCTGCGAACGGCGCTCCGGGCTTTACGCTCCGGTAGTGTGCGAACAAACGGAAAAACGCGCATCAACGCACCGCACCCTACGCTACGGCACGGCCGGTCTAGAGGCACGCGCTCGCTCCCTTCCTTACGGCGCGCGTCGCGAGCCAACCCCCCCCCCCCCCCCCCCCCCATTAAATCGCTGGAACGGGAAAAGTACCGCGACCGTCCTGCCGCCGCCATATTTGGTCCAGCGCGGCCGAAGCTGCGTTGTTTTCACGCGGAGTAACGCATGTTTTACGCATTGCGTGCGCTTTTGCAGTCCCAAATGAAGCATACCGTTGTTCTCTAACTGCTAGGAAAGAAACAGCGGCAGTTTTCACTTGCCTAGATGCGCACGCACGCGTACTAACGCGATAAAGGAATGCGAACTGCGCGGCATTTACGCGCTCGGCTGTGGGCATTTACTAAATGCGAAGCATTTCTTAGCGAACTTCTGCGACTTTGAACATATCTATCTATCTATCTATCTATCTATCTATCTATCTATCTATCTATCTATCTATCTATCTATCTATCTATCTATCTATCTATCTATCTATCTATCTATCTATCTATCTATCTATCTATCTATCTATCTATCTATCTATCTGCCCACGACTTTGTGCTCACATGACCGTTTCATTAATGGGATGTACACCAAATTTGTTATGGCATATCATGACTGTATGACGAATATAAATTACAGGTGATAACATGAAAATAGTGACACGCATGCCATGTATGGCATGATTTACATGCCACGCTTCGCTAGCTTGATACACACCAAAATTGGTATGGCGTGACAGGAGTGTATGACGACCATAAGTGACTGCTTATAACGTGCAAATCATGACAGGCATGCCATGTAAAACATGCTTTATATGACATGGTCTCAGAGCGCTCGCGGTCATTTAATGAAATGCGTATATACCATAACTGATATGACGAGATATTTCTGTATGACGAAGGTTAGTGACAGGTGGTAGATCATGTTGATCATGCCTTACATGACGTGCGTGCCATTGTTTCATGTTACCACCTGATATTTACGTTCGTCATACAGCCACGTCACGCAATACCGATTTTGGTGCATATCAAGCGAGCGAACCGGCCGCGAGAGCATCATTAGCATGGCATGTAAATGATGATTTACATGACACGCCTGCCATTATTTTCATGTTACCACCTGTTATTTATGTTCGTCATACAGTCACGTCACGCAATACCAATCTGTAGCAGTGAGCTTTCATGGCGCGCTGATCGTTGTATGTGAGCCCAAAGGCGTCAAGTTTACGCCAAACATAACTAAGAGGTGCCCGACAATGTTATTGTGCATGAACCTTCTTCGACAACCACGCGACACAATCTGCACTGGTGCAGGGGAGATGCAAACATTCCCCGGAAAAACATTCGCGAATTCTCAATGAAACGCTTACCTTACAAAGGCGGGTATGAGTCGTGGGAACAAATTTTTTCTGTGTGAAGAAAAAATTCTGTACGGCCACACAGCCCGTCGCTTGGCATCCTGTTTTCCCGCTGGGAATAGCAAAGAGGGCTTTGCCCGTGTCCCGCCGGTTGCTGCACCCAAAAGCGCAGCACCCAGGCATTCTTGGATGCCTCGACAGGCTTGAGATGAAGTGTGAAAACGATACGGGATGTCGTAATGTTCCTGCATGCTTTTCTGAGGTTACAAAAACAAACGCCCTCCAAAGCGCTGTGCGT
>NW_023614239.1:0-60001 GCF_013339695.2 Rhipicephalus sanguineus
GACATCTTGTGCGGAATGCTGCGAACTGTCTGGCGCAGTATATGTCTAGAAAAAATGTCAATTCGCAGCCATTCGTCGACTTTGAGATAACGCCGACACACAGCGCTCTCCTTTCTGCGTACTGAGGTGAAGTGACATTCTCAGGGCGTGTGTACTGTTTCTTTGTGGTTCTCTTTTATTTAGTGCCGCGTCACTGCGTACGTCATCGCGGGACTTTTGAATTCTTAAAGGTCCGTAGGGCACGCGGTGTAATTTACGCGAACTAAACCACCGGTGTCCAGAAGAGCTACTTATGCCAGGATCGGAGGCCCTGCATGATTTCTGCACCTCACCTTGTTTTGCAATGGCTCCGTGATCGGCCCAAATTTAACAAAGCTACGATGTCATGCGATGACGTCATATTGAAGTCATTATGACGTCACAAGTTTAGGTGTCTATGACGTCATGATGACGTAACATGGTGACGCCATCATGACTGTCTGATACCGATGATGATGCCGTCATTACATAATGGTGTCCCGTGACATCATGCTGACGCCGCGGGACGCTGACGATCCATTGTTGCGTTTGATGATGCATCTAAGCTTTTCGCCTTTAAAAACTTGTTTGCAAACAACAGAAACGCGGGTGTGCGCTAAAGGAACAAAAATTTACTCCCAGAAGGTAGAAGAACGTAAGCACAAAAAATCTATGGTAAAGCTTTTCGTGTGATTTCTTTTGCAAAAGAGATATGAACAGCACCATTTCCCGCAGATAAATTTTTCACATTTTGCAATTGCATATAAAGGATCTCAAGACTGATTAACCATGTTTAACCACAGTGATTTATGCAACGGTTACCCATAAGCTTGAAGAAATATGCAGACGTGATCTGCACAGTAACATGAGCAATGACGGGAGACTTTGAAGTCGAACTTTTTCAGCAGTGCCAAGTTGTATTTGGCTCCGTTTACAGTACAAGTGCATAGCACTCGGTGATCATACATATTTTGGGACAGCTTACCACTCACCCATAGTAGAATATGCTGTGCGTCAAGTCTCCTCTGTTCTTATATAACTCGCTCAATGTGGAGAGGTTGATGTATATAGCACCTCGGTTACACCATTCCTCTACATTCTGCAGCACGAAAAAAGAAGGTATGGCTAAGAAAAAACAAAAACGTACTATAAGAGAAATTAGGAGCCCTAGCACAATCGGGAAAAGCGCGGCAAACAAAGCTTCACTCGTGTGTGCTTGCCGTATTGCTTAATTTATTTATATTAACCGCGTTGCGCAATGCTACCTCGTAATTATTGGCATCCTACTAGCATAGAATTGGACCATTATCTACGTGCTTAGCTGCGCAGAACTTCAGTAGTACAGGCAACCACGACGCTCATGCGTTCAATTCAGGTAGCAATGGAATGTGGCAACGTGAAATAACAAATCACTTCGATCAAAGTCAGATTGCCATATCAGAAATGACTGATCGCCGACAAGATCGCGATAGGGGAAGCCACTATGATTGGAAACGGCGCATACAAATACGCATGTCACCGGATCACCTTCGGGTTCTGCATTTATGCCCACTCGCCGGCGCCGGATATTTCGCGTGCGTTGCCGCAACCGATGTTGGTCAGTTATAACGAGCTATGCTTGCAAAATCAGCACCAAGCACTCCGTAGAGGTGGTTAAACAGCCACGCTGAATCGCGTGGGCCTGGTTTTTATTCTTGAGCTGCGAAATCTCACACGTCGTTGTTTTCCTCCGATGTTAGCACTGCTGATAAGTCAACCATTAAGAGCGATTTGTTTTCGCAAGGATGAAAAAGAAAATCAAGAGAGATGTTTCGACACATGCTAGATTGATTGATTTATTGAAATAACTTTAATGAGGTCCTGCAGGATGTGCCCTAGCGCACAGTGGGCGACTCCCACGTCGGGACCATCAGGCCAAGCCTGTCGGCCGCTTCGCGGGCCTGCTGGACAGCCCAAAGCTGGCCAACCAGGAACGGGCTGCGGGTGACCGCCTCCCGCCTGGCCATGGAGGAATCGGGGCTTGATTTAACGCACCCCCAGACCACGTGTGCTAATATGGACTTCTTCCCGCATGCGGGGCACACGTCATCCGGGTAGTTGCCTGGGTATATTGCATGTAGTATACAAAGATTCGGGTATGTCTCCGTCTGTAGCAATCTAAAGGTAAGCGCCTGAGGCCCATTGAGTCTCGAGTGAGGAGCAGGGTGTTCTCAGGGTCTTGATATTTTTCAACAATACATTGACAGCGTTGAACTGTAATGGTATGGAACTCAAAGGTGTGCCGCCTCGTTCCCCTTCAGCCCCTCGTGCCCAGGGACGCATGTCTCACACGTGTACGCCATCGTAGTGCTTCGGCGCTTCAATATCTTGAATGGAGAACTTCATCTTGGTCTTGTTGGTATTGCGTACTGTATGACATTCGGCCATGTTGTCGTGTTCGTGCCTCTCTTGCGTGTGTTGTTTTCACTAGTGGCAGAATGGCATGAAACACGGGGCTGTTGTATATTAAACGAATAACCACGACATTAGAAAAAAAGAAAAGAGGTATCTGGGTCACAAGTCACGAAAATGCGTCAGGAATGACGCTGTTCCCGTCAGCAATGGATTACACACTAACTCAGCGCTGCAAGCATAGGTGGAAGCAAACATACCACAACAGAGTAAATATATGCGGCGAAAATAGGACAGGCGTATGTTGAGAGGAAAATGGCAGCTTTTCGCGCCTGAGGCTGATAAGCGAACACGTATCACGGTTGCCATTTGCCATGCAGTTGCCCGCTCAACTTCAATACCGCGAGAGTTCCGGCATGTTTCACGCCAGGAGCGCTTTGTCAAAACACGCATGTACCCCGTCTGACTTTATATTCACGCTAAACATAATCTTCGCGCCGCTTCCAAGGTATACGCAAACAGGTACCGAAGCTCCATGGACCATCGCTGCCCGAGGTGATTGGCATGAAATCTAAAATTCTACCCGGCAAACTGAAGCGGTGTCTCCTACTAACTGGTGCAATAAAGCTCACACGCACTCTAATCGCACGAAGCTGATTTGACTCCTCATTCTGGGGAGTGAAATATATATTGCTGAAGCCGTCAAAACACATTTTTTTAGTGAATATGTTCGTGAAGGCTGTAGTAGCAGAATACGCCTATGACATGTATTTCTTTCTTTCTTTGTCGTTCACAGCCCGCTTCTAGAATACCTTCAGAGACTGAACGCAATTAAATTCGTAAGTGAGTATGCAGGACGCCGAACATTTTACACGGTATCACATTACACCGTGCACGATGGTGGGAGAGCTTCATAGGTTATTAAGCTGCAAAATTTCAACCTATTTTTTCTTCGCCGATGTGAGCACGGGATATTACCTAACCAATGAAAGGGCTTTGTTCCCGCGGGTATGAAATAAATGAAAGTCGCGGTCCGACATGCACATAGCCTGATTTTTGGAACAGCAATCTCGCCGTGTAGAACCACAGGGTACATAACAAGAGTGCAGTTTTATTAGTTTTATATAAAACCTGAAATCCTTACCTACGTCCTTTCCGGAAAGAAAAGTTACTATTGTCGAGAACATTTCAGTATGGCTTTATTGCGCGTTAGCGTGGAAAAATAAAAAAAAGGAGCTGCATTTCTGCAAGCTAGCCTGGATAAAATGGCGAGAAGATTCCGCATATATTGTTGTGTGTGCCACTTTATAATAAATGTGTAAAGAGGTTTCTTGGGCGAGCCGAACGAACGGGTGGTAGCTCGGAAAAGTACGCAGGTAGAACAAGATGGTGGTGTTCCAACGCCGATCTCGTGCCTTTCTCTCGCGATGATGATAGCTGAGCCCGTGTCTTCAATGTCTTCCTTTCTTCATTATAATTTCCCCCGTCGAGAAAGATGAAGCCACCTTGGCGATCTAACAGGTGGGAACAAGCGGGTCGAAGTACGGCTTGAGGCGTTCTACGTGAACGATATCACGTCCACGCCGACGACGGTCGCTGGGCGGCGTAAGAGGTTCAATGGCGTAGTTGACGGGTGAAGTACGCTCGACCACGCGGTAGGGACCATGATAATTTGAGAGTAGTTTGGGAGACAAACCAGGAGCGGACGGCGGTACATGCAGCCACACAAGTGCTCCAGGAGCGAACGTTGCGGCAGGAGGATGATTGTCATCGCGGGTCTCTTTCTGGCGCTGTTGGTCGGCCGTAGTAAAGTGTTTGGCTGGTCTGCGGCACTCTTCAGCGTAACGGGCGGCGTCCGACACGGGTGTGCACTCGGAGGCGTCTGGTGAGTATGGCAGCAAAGTGTCGATAGTGTGTGACGGCTGGCGACCGTACAGAAGGAAGAATGGGGAAAACCCAGTTGTGACTTGCGTAGCGGTGTTATACGCGTATGTCGCAAATGGAAGAACGAGGTCCCAGTTTGTTTGATCAGATGCAACATGCGTCGCAAGCATGTCACCCGAAGAGCCCAACGGGCAAGACGACCTGATGGATCCTTTAGCGAAGACAACCAGCATAACGCGTGGTGGTCCGTAACGACATCAAACGTACGGCCATAAAGGTATGGGCGGAACTTGACAAGCGCCCAAACTATCGCCAAGCATTCTTTCTCGGTGACGCTATAGTTCGACTCAGCCTTGGTGAGAGATCTGCTGGCGTATGCGACGACATACTCGGCGAACCCATGTTTTCGTTGTGCGAGAACCGCACCGAGGCCGACACCGCTGGCGTCACTGTGAAGCTCAGTGGCCGCTGTAGGATCGTAGTGCCGCAATATAGGTGGTGATGTGAGGAGACGACGAAGTGTGGAGAATGCATGGTCACACTCGGAAGACCATGACGAAATATCGGTGGCGCTGCTTAAAAGTTGGGTCAGAGGCGCAATAATAGAGGCGAAGTTGCGCACAAACCGGCGAAAGTAGGAGCATAACCCGACGAAGCTCGGTAACTGCTTCACAGTCGTCGGTTTGGGGAAGTCGGCGACAGCACGTAGTTTGGCCGGGTCTGGAAGTATACCGTCCTTTGATACGACGTGACCGAGAATCGTAAGTTCCCGTGCAGCGAAGCGGCACTTCTTGAGATTGAGTTGGAGCTGCGCATTCTTCAGACACGTCAGGACGTGTTTCAAGCGTTCGAGATGTGTTGCGAAATCTGGCGCAAAGACAACAATATCGTCGAGGTAGCAGAGACAGATCTGCCACTTCAAACCCCGTAAAACCGAGTCCATCATGCGCTCGAAGGTGGCAGGCGCATTGCAGAGGCCGAAGGGCATGACATTAAATTCATATAGACCGTCGGGTGTCACAAAGGCTGTCTTTGGACGATCAGCATCTGCTAGGGGCACCTGCCAATACCCAGAACGCAAATCTAACGATGAAAAAAACTCGGCGCCTTGTAAACTATCAAGGGCATCGTCAATCCTGGGCAAAGGGTACACGTCTTTTCGAGTGATCTTGTTTAGGCGCCGGTAATCCACGCAGAAGCGAATCGAACCATCCTTTTTTTTTAACTAGAACGACAGGTGATGCCCATGGACTTTGTGATGGTCGAATAACGTCGCGTTGAAGCATATCGTCAACCTGTTCGCTAATAACTTGGCGTTCCGCCGCGGAAACACGGTATGGTCTTTGTCGCACAGGCGTGTGGGAGCCGGTGTCGATGTAATGAAGAATGGTAGAAGTTCGGCCAAGGGCAGGTTGAGCAACATCGAAAGAATCGCGGAATCGGTGCAGTAGCTGGAGAAGATCAGATCGTTCAGATGGCGACAGTCCATCTGCGATCGACGAATCGAATAGTTCGGAAGCTGATACATCATAGGTGTTAAGGGCACTGATGGCGTCGAGGTCGCTACGAGATGAATCATGCTGCACAGTAAAAATTTCTTCCTTATCAATGGGCTGCACGCATCCAAGAGATTCACCCTTAAACAGGTTGATGGGATACGGAAGGGGATTAGTGAGGCAGAGAGCACTGGTTCCATTCGAAATTGAAATTGTCGAATAAGGCAGAAGAAGTGGTTTCCGACTAAGCAAGAGGCTCGATGGTTCAAAGAATGCAGCTCCATCACACACGCCGTTGCAAAACACAGGGAGCAAAACAGCTGCTGTCGGGGGAATTTCGGCGTCTTCTTGTACGACTAGCTTGTGTGCGGCTTGATCATTGTGGCCGTAGGGCTGGTCGTACAACGGGAAGAGTTCAAGTGCGGATCTGGCACAGTCGATAACAGCCTGATTGCGCGATAGAAAATCCCAGCCAAGTATGACATCGTGAGAGCAGGAGGAAAGGACGATAAACTCAACAATGTAAGGGTCCTCCGCGATGACGAGTCGGGCAGTGCAGGCGGCTATAGGCCGAACAGGTTCTCCATTCGCGGTACGTAAGGACATCGCATCAAGAGGCGTGGTCACTTTTCGAAGCTTGCGACATAGTTTAGCGTCTATAACGGAAACGGCAGCACCGGTATCGACAAGAGCATATGTATGGGCGCCTTCTACGAAAACTTCAACAATATTCGACGGCAAAGTTCGAGGACTTGAGCATTTCGACAGCGCAGTTCTTGCCTCCTGAACTGCGGCGGCTAGTTTCCCTCATTTTCAGGTGCTGGTCGACGACGCATGGGTGACACGGAGCGGCGACGGGGTGAAGGTGCGCGACGAGACGTAGGTTCCAAATATTCACGTGAAGACGTGCTTGAGTGAGCATCCGAACTGTCAAAGCAAGAGCGGGGACGATCCATGTAGTTGTTCTGTGAACGGGTGTCTGTGTATCCCGGCACTCGACGTCGGCAGTGTCGGGCGACATGGCCAGGGCCACCGCATGCAAAACAGATCGGCCGGTTATCGCGCGTTCGCCAGGGATTTGTAGCGATAGGAGCACCCCATGTGACAGGGGGAGGAGTCGAGGCTACGGCTTGTGACACTCCATGGAATGGTGGGGGCTGTTGCTGTTGTAGATGCTGGCGCTTTACTGCCTCAGCATAAGTAAGAGGTGCGGCGACAGGGTGCTGCTGATTGGGTACCGGCAGGGCCTCCGAAATCTGTTCTTCAATGACGTGTCGGAGCACGGGAGCCAACGGGGTCGGTTGCCGCAGTTGCTGCTGCTGTGGGAACTCTTGGCGCTGAGCAAACGGCAGGAGTGAAAGCTGACGTGCCACCTCCTCACGCACAAAGTCTTTCCTTTGTGCGAGAAGGTATGAGTGGTCAGGGACGACGTCCAGTGCAGCGAGCGGTTGGTTAGCCTGAGATGAACGTCGGGTGAGAGCTCTTTGCCTTCTCAATTCGTCGTAGCTCTGGCACAAAGTTACCACTTCGGACACCGTACCAGGAGACTTGGCAAGGAGCATTTGAAAGACATCGTCGTCGACACCCTTCATAATGTGCTGTATCTTCGCACTTTCGCTCATTGAGGCATCGACGCGCCTGCAGAGATCGATTATGTCTTCGATGTAGGCGGTAAACGTTTCACCTGGTTCTTGTGCCCGAGTACGCAGCCGTTGTTCTGCGCGTAACTTCCGCACGGCAGGGCGACCGAAAACTGCGGATATTGCCTCCTTGAAAGCGGACCAGTTCTCGAACTCGGACTCGTGGTTAGTATACCATAGCTTCGCCACGTTAGCCAGGTAAAAGTTCACGATGCCTAATTTAGCAGCGTCATCCCACCTGTTGGGTCCACTAACTTTCTCGAAGGACGACAGCCAGTCCTCGACGTCCTGATCTTCCGTTCCCGCAAATATCGGGGGGTCTCGCTGGCGAACCGAGCCGGGGCAAACGGCGGCCGCGAGAGGTGGTGCCTGTTGGGAAGCGTCGACTTGCATGGTCGGCTGCAATGTGCGGGATCGTAGTTCCAGGGTGCAGGCGATGTGGGTACCCCGCACCTCCACCAAATGTAAAGAGGTTTCTTGGGCGAGCCGAACGAACGGGTGGTAGCTCGGAAAAGTACGCAGGTAGAACAAGATGGTGGTGTTCCAACGCCGATCTCGTGCCTTTCTCTCGCGATGATGATAGCTGAGCCCGTGTCTTCAATGTCTTCCTTTCTTCATTATAAATGCAACATCCATACAACGCACGATGCAAACTTTATTGAACTGATCCTGACTAAAAATGCAGAAACGAAAGTATGTGTTCTGTAATCGGATGTCCATACATTTGTCTGTACACAGAGAAAATTTTGGGGTCGAAAAAAAAATATATGTGAAGTCTGCTCAAAAGAATGCTATGGAGCACTGAAAGGAACTGTGAGAGGTGTGCAGAGTTCGGTAAGCAGCGAGCAGCCACATGCAGCTCATACTTCGCGCCACTGTTCTTACTTGTCAGCCGCACTGGATATTGCATCTCAACATGCGTACCAGCATAAAGAAACGCAGTGCATGAGCACCATGCCTGCACACCATCGTCACCTTTGCTTACACCGGAAAAATATATTGCTGAAGCAGCGAGAGATAGCGAACATAAGCTGTACCCACGTGCGCAAGTGACCAAGATAAATGCCGGATGTCACACGATGTGAGATATATAATAGAAAACTTCGTTTTCGGGAGGTCTCCGAGAAGTTGAACATGAAGCCACGCGCAATACCGAATAGGTAATGCATGAATCGGCATAAAAAGTGTGGTTCTTATCGCTGACTGTCGAAGTCTGTCCCGCCCTGCATACGTGAAAGAAAACGTCTCATGTGGGAAGGCAATCTCATGCAAAGTGAGAGCCGACGCGACAACGCAAACCAGACGAGGTATGAGCAACAGTGAGCCAAAAAAGAAAAGAAAAAACCAATTGCATGAAACATGAGGTTAATGTACCATTGAAAGCTACCGCGGCATTTGGAAAAAAGAAAGGAGGCATCTACATCTGAACTTATCAAAATGTCTCAGGAACGATGCTGTTCCTGTGAGCGATGGATTATGCCCTATTTACGGACTTCTGACATCAATGGAAGAAAATACTATATAACAGAATGTGATATGCGGCGAAAACGTCGCGCGTGTGGTTTAAGAGGAACGTGTCAGCAATATGCGACAGCGGCTGATAAGTGAAGACTTCTCTCGGTTGGCATCTGTCTTGCAGTTGGTAGCTTCACTTCGACAACACAAAAGTTCCTGCACGTTTTACACCAGCTACGATTTGTGAAAAGAAGCATGCACAATATACGACTCAAGCTGCTTCGCACTGAAGATTAACTTCACGTCATTTCCAAAGTATACGCAAACTGGTAGCGAAGCTTCCATATAAGCCCACATGCCAGGACAACGGTGGCATGTAACAAACGTCACCGTCTACGAATATTGGGGTTCACTAACAGCAAGTAAAATTTCTTTTTTAATTCATAGTGACGCCAGAAGGGTAAACGGTGACCACGTCACGCTTTGTCGCTTGTGGCACGAAATTACGGTACTTCTTAAAGATGCAGCTCGTTTTCTTGCCAGTACGAGATGGCACAACAGAAAGTTTTACTCACCGTTTTAAAAACCCGTCGATGCGCGAATGGCAAAATTATTTTTTGAATGAAATCAATGAAAACCAACCAGCAGTGCTTTTTTTACGGCAAAGGCTACGGTCTTCGTTCAGGATTTTTCAGGCTCTGTCCTAAAACATCCGAAGCGCCCTTGAAGTTGCAGTATTTGTGAAAACGAAGGCCGGACATGTTTGCCTGATTCTAATGCTTCTTTACATTTGGCGTCGTTATACTCCTCCGCAAGGAAAACTCACAGAAAGATGAGAAAACGTGAAAAGAACAAAAGAAACGATATTGGATCTGTGCTGCCGACATATGTTTTCTGTCCTATCGTGAAAGCGATACTAAAAAAAAAACGCTTATGTCGGTCAGGAATATTTTCTGTTGAGAGGGCGGCAGCAACAACGCACTTTTTAGCTCATGACTCGCTTTTATGCACTCGCAGAATAAAAGTGGTATTCGACACTTTTTTGGGTGCCCTGACTTCCCACGTATATGACTGTCTTTAAAGAGACAAGTCAACTCTCTTTTTAGATACTTATACTATTTTCGTAAAGTGTTGTGTCCCAAAAGAGAGTTAACTTGTCTCCTTAAAGAGAGTCATAACGTTGCAAGTCAGGACTCAGCGAAAGGAGTCACACATACCCTTTTTTTCTTAGAATACGAGGCGCATTCCCAATCAACCTTAACAATCCTCCCTCCACGCCCCATTACTTTGCCGGCACATATTCATTGTCGCCATGGTTGAAGCAACATTATACTACTGTTGAACCTAACACATTGTGCAGTAAGAGCGAAATTGCGCTGCACGTTCGTTTGTTATTATTTCGTGAATTGTAGGAACGCTGATGGCTATTGCCAAGGTACTACAAGTATTCAAACACCCTAATATTACCCACCATTTCGGCCATATCTCGTTAAATATTGCAGAGATATATGCAGGGTCTGTCGCACTGAGGTAGCCACTTTAAATCACATGCTCCGTGATTTTAGCGAAAACCCGCAAGGTGCTAACCACGGAATCATTCCGACGCGGCAGGCCGCTGCCTTGCGCAGTGCCTTCCTTTGCGACCAAATGTGGGCCGTCCAGCAGGCCCGCGAGTCACCGGACAGGCAAGACATCTACATCCCCACGTGGGAAACCTAAGGCCCCGTCGGGGAAGGCTCTGCATCGCTATCAACGAAATTGTTACCTACCAAATACAGTCACCGGCTTCAAAAAGACGCTAAAAATCGAATGCGAAATAGACTCTCCAGTTTCGCGTACGTTAGCACAACGTAAGCACAACGTACGTGAACTTCTTATAGGATCGCGATTGCGCTCATAGAAAGGAGCCTCCTCAACTGCCACTACGCACGTGAGATTCGCTACCGTGTGTTGCACAGTCTAAGTACGCCACGGGATCCGCCCGCGTCTATCGCGATATCTCGAAGCATTTATTCTTGATGCAGCGAAAAAGACAATAAAAGATGGCTGATCCCTCTGTCGTAGGAATCGGTATAAGACCAAAGTGAAACGCCTCGTGACAGAAGTAGTTCATTTTAAGTGCGAATGCACTTTATAAGCGACCCTGAATCCGCCGTCCCATAGCAACGGCGCGAGGAGCGGAGAGGAGCGTCTGTAGCAACGGCGCAGCGACGTCACGTCCCACGTGACTGCGCGCGCTCCGCTCTCCGCTCGGTGGCTGCGCGCGCCCCGCGCATTGCCTGTGGTGATGAAGGCCGGCTGCGAGACGCCGAACGAAAGCGTGCGAAGCGAGCCGAGCACTCCGAAGCCGATCTGGCGCGGGGACGCGCGATGCGTGAGCGAGCGCGGGCCCTCGAATTCGATCGGCCGGACGCGCGCTTCAAGCGAGACTTCCTGGACCGCAGCTTCGGATATAGCTGCGCGGTGTGCGATCGACTGTGGTTCGACAACAACCTGAGCCCCATCTCGGGCGTGCGCAACGCCGCCAACAAGTTGAACGCGTTGCGGGTTCTTTGGAACGAGTTCGGAAGACAGATCATCATCATCAGTAAAAGTGCTTTGCACTTAAAAACGGCCAGACCTCCGCGGGTCGGCTGGCGCGTGCTCTCTCGCTGCCGTCTCCTTCGCTCGGCTCTGCAGTTTAGTCGCGCCCCCCCCCCCCCCCTCATAGCTTCACCCCGTGCTTCGCACTTCCTCATACTCCCCTTCGGGGAAATGCGTTTTTTTTTTATAGTGCATTGGTAAATGAGAGCTTGTACAATGTCTATTGCCGTTTGGCAGATAGAGCACCGCTTCATGTGGACGCACCCACGTTGCCGCCTAGTGGCACATCTCCGTCCCGACGACTAAAGCCTATGATCATGATTTAACACTTGCGGTAGTTGAAGTTGCCAAGAAATACCTGGACACCGCATATGGTGAATCCCGCCCAAAGAAGAGATCAAAAAGCGCATAATAAAGAATGATACTCGATATGCACTTCTTCAAAGCGTTAAGAAACGCGAAGAAAAACGCGACGAGCGTCATGTCTTCCCTCTAGTCTAGCCGTTAATTCTCAGCGGGCGAGCGGGGAACGCGGCCCGTCAGGCACACGAGCGTCGGAGAGCTATTTTTCTATTGGCCTCGAGGAGTTACGGAGTCGCCCTCTATCGGACGCACCTCGATTGCGTGCTAGGCAGGATGCCGCCGGCGCGCTCCTCATAGGTTTTGCTGTCGGCGCTCTAGAAAAACACCTCGCGGAAGCCCTCCAGGGCATTTCTGTAAGTACTTTCGAAAGGAACTGTGTTCTTTACTGTCAAGATAATCATTTTCGACGAACTGAAAGCACAAGATAGTCTACAGTCGCTGTCTCTTTGCAGAAAACCGAGCACCCGCTTCACGCTGTCACCGCGTTGGAGGCCCCTGAACCAGCTTCTTACGTGAAAGGTAGTCACTCGCTGAGTGCAAACTATGTGAAATATCTCGTTAGAGTAGACTCTTGTATAACCAAAAGGAGCATAACAGAAAGAAGCCTCAAGCCAGCGATCGCACGGGTTCGCGACGACTGACGGTGCCTCTGCATGTATGAGCGTCTGCATGTATGTTCGTACTGATGGTTTCGCTTTTGCTACGAGCGCGTTCTGGCACCGCGCTGTGAACTTTAGGCCGCAAAACATGAGAATTTGTGAGTAAACAAACAAGTATGCTGTTGCGCGGACGCTATCAGAACAGTTCAAAACAATTTCCTTACAACTGCGGCTTCGGTGCGCATGGCAACTTTGTGATCTGCCGTCCCGACGATTCAGTGTTTTTTTTTTTCTTTTTCGGTCTAAATTCGGGTACGTTTCAATGTCATTTGACAAGTTGTCTCGCACTGCGTATTGATCGGCCTTCTCAACGGGCAAATGCCGCTGCTTCTGTTTCTTTATTCAGCGCATTCGTTTCGTTTGGTGCTCACACAAAAACGTGAGCGCATGCGGACGCCTTTTTTTAATGCCCCTTAATTATCGTTCCGTTTGCATTCCAGTGAACTTGCCGCTCTCTGTCATCAACAAATTCATAGACCAAAGCTTCACCACTTCTGGTGGAAGGAGAACCAGTCTACGAGATCGAGCATGTAGTAGCATGAGACGCCAAGGAAAAGAAAGAAAATACAGTAACGCGGGAGAATCAGTACATCGACTGACAAGAAGATGGCTTTCGCCTTCTAGTCATCTTAACGAATGCATAAGGGACCCTGTGCGTTTTTTATTTCAACGTATCTAAACAATGACTTGTGCATCTGCAGCCGATTTTGTGGACGCTGAGCACGGGGCCGACGATCAAGAGGTCGCACTGGAGGGTTTTGAGATGGCATCGCACGTGGTAAAATGTAGCGCTTTTACCATCCTGTGGCAGATAAGCATCATTTGCCGGCGGGAAGCGCGCGCGAGCCATCGCCTCAGTGCGCGCTGTCTGCTACTCACCGAACATCGCAGGCCCGACGCAGTAACAAAAGTCTTCGTCGCGGAAGTGCTTGTTGCACACAAGACTCGTAGCGGATGGCTACTTGCCGGTTCTTAGCTTTACAACCCATGCTTCACGATGTTTCTTGTCCCGCGGTTACCAGTGCAGGCTGACACTGGTCTCCTTTGCGTAAGCGCGGCGCTGCAGCACCGAGCGGTAGAGCCCCATGTTCGTCGCCTTCGGAGGCAGCCACTCTATTAAAATGGTTTCAATTGAGTTGAAAATGAGAGAAAACTTCCGAATTTGAACAGACCGGAGCGCATGTGGGACTTGAAACTCGTTTTCAAAGCACGCGGCAGTGCGCCACAAGCAGCCGACGCGGCCGCGGAGACCACGTGATCCTGCCAAGTACGTCACGCCGACGGTGGCGCCGGCGTTTCCAGTGGTGGGCCTCGAGGCCAATATGGATGGATGGCAAAGCCGCCATCCCGCGGTGTCTTAAAGCGTTGACGACATTACACTTCTGTGGGAAACGCGCCGAATGGGGTGGTCGTAGCAACGCCGGGTTGCAGGACCTAATGGGGGAGGCAACGACGATTTTTTTTTACCCTTGTGGCACACATGTCAGCGCCTCGTTGTAAAGGTTTGGTTAAGAAATGCTTCGCAATAAAAAAAAAATCACAGCATATCCACGGAGTGAATGATGATGAGTGGGCGAAGCTGCGGAGGTTCATCGGTAAACCGTGAATCTTCCGTGAATTCTGCCCAGTACATCATCACCGACGTGAGATCGGGCGCGTTTATACTAAAGGCTCGATGAGTTATGACGACTTGCAGCGCACTTTAATTTTACATGTACGCTGTGAATTTTTCATTGTTTAGAAAACCATTGTTTAGAAAACATGTGGCGCCTTTCGTTAAGCAGCTGGCGTCTTTTCGTTTTGCTTTAGAAACATCTGGCGTTCTTTCGTTTTGCTTTTACAAAACATCTGGCGTCTTTTGTTGGTTTATTTCATCAATCAAATGCGTTTTGAACAAAATTTTTATTGTTCCATCACGCACAGGAGAAATCTCACCAGGCACTACCTTGGAGGTAAAGAATGGCTGCTAATGGGAATGAGAGACAGAAGAAGTCGGCTTTTAGCTAACGCTGCGAATTTTTTATTGTTCAACAACGCACAGGAAAAATCTCCCACCGGCACCACCTTGCAGGTCAAAGCGTAAGACTGGTTACATACTACGCTACGAGGGACGAACGGGTGCCGCTATAAGGAGCTTCGCCCCTAAAAAGCTGTCTGTAAACAACGGAAACGCGGGCGCCCGCTGCAGGAACACAAATTGACGTCGAGAGGGGCAGAAAAACGTAAGCAGAAAAGAAGCGCTCCTAAAGCTTTGCCTGCGATTACTTTCACAAAAGACAGATGAATTGCGCAATTTTCAGCAGATGTACATCGCATTCGGAAATTGCAGCTAAGGGATGTGAAGATCGAATAAACAAGTTTAACCGTGGGTATTTAAATAGGGGTCGTCCATGAGCTTGTACAAATATGCAGGCACGACCTGCAATTTGACATCAGCACTGTCGGAGGCTTTTAAGGATAACCTTTGTTAGCAGTGGAAACGTAAGTTTGGCTTCATTGGCACTTCCATTCTGCTTCGGCATGATGTTAGACACACATAGCAATCGTTTACTGCTCACCCATAGTAGATTATACGGCGCCTAAAGCCGCTTCCGTTCTGATATATCTTGCTCGATGTGGAGAGGTTGAGGTGCACAGCAGCTTCCTTGGCTATTTCATTCCTCTGCATTCTGGGGAGCTGTATTGTACACGTTCTGTGACAGAACGGAACGAAACGTCACGAGAGGACGAGAGGGAGCAAACAGCCTATAAGCGAGCTGAGGAAATTCGGAAATGTTTTTAACGCATGAAGAAACATAGAATGATTATAACGGAACATCAATGCTGGCAGGAATTGTTCTTGAAAGCTTGAAATTGATGCACGCGATGACTTTACCAATATATGTGTGTTAGTGTCTTGATTGGACGCAAGTGGTGTCGCAGTTTCACGAGACGCTGGGTATTGGGCGGGCTGGTTGTGATTTTAGCAAACCGTTGGCGCGGGGTTGGATTAAGCGAGACACATTGCCGCTAATTCGATTCTTCGATCCGAGCGCTTACGTTTCGATCCAATCCAAGTCGCCCGGAGACCGTTCTGTATCTCTTCTATCGAACGGCACGGTGCCTCCGTCCATTCTGTGCCCGTTATTCGGCAAAATCATTGATAGCCTTCTCTTTTCCGATAGCTATTCTCATGACTCACCGTCAGACGAGCCTCGACCAATCCCGTGCTCATCCCTCTCATCTCTTCGTAACGTTTCTTTTCGTTCTGTCACAAAACGCGTACAATATAGCTCCCCTGCAGCACGAAAAGGAGGTATGGTTAAGAAAAAAAATGTACAAATAAAGAAATCACAGTTTCCCCACAAGGGCGAAGCAATAAATGTGATAGCAACAAATTGTGATGTTATACGTAGTGAGGCTGGGAGCTAACTGCTTTGTATCTGATTTCACCTAACTCTAAAAACCGTTGGTGTAAGAGAATACGGCCGCTCCAGGGAGAGCTACTGTGTCCACATGATCATTTCGCGTTGAGAGCGAAGCAGGTAGAAAGGGCTATGCTAGCCGCCCGCTGATGGTTCTAGAGATAGCGCGCATGCCTGCGATAGCGACCGCACCCTTAGAATCAAACTTCAAAGTTTCTGCTCGAGCGACAGCCGCCCCCCCCCCCCCACCCCCCTCGCGACTTTTCATGCTCGTTCAAGACGGGCGGGGCGTTTTCTCTCTGCTTCGATGGCAGAGAGGAAACACCCCACGGAATCGCATGCGCCCTCCGAGCGACGGAAATGGGCCGGCTCCTTTGAACTCTGCTTCCGCCCTGTTCGTCGCCCGCGCTCGCGCGCTTTTACCCGCGGTAGAACATACGATGCGTAATTAGGGGGGGGGTGTTATCAATTTGGACTTTAAACGCGACATGACGGCGACGGCAAAAGCCAGTCGATAGTGTCCATCGCAATAAAAAATTAGGTGAGCTAGCCCTATCGGGAAATGCGGGGCAAGCGAAGCTTGGCTTGTGCGAGCGTGACGTACTACTTTATTTATTTCAATTGCATTGCGCAATACTAACTATTAACTATTCTCATCCTCCATGGCGAGGAATTGAACCTTTATCCACGTGCTTAGCCATGCAACACTTCAGTTGCTACATGCAACAACGACGTTCGTGCGTTCATATCCAGGCAAGAATGAAGTATGAGAACGTTAAATGACAAATCACCTTTAATAGAGACCAGCTTGTCCTATCAGAAACGACTGATCGCCGATGAGCCCACAATCGAGGGACTCACAATTGCTAGAATACGGCGCGTACAAACACGCATGTACACGACGTACCTTCGAAGGCCTCATTTGTGAACGTTCGCAGGCGCTGGGTTTTTCGTGCGCGAGGCTACCACAGAAATCGGTGAGTTATAACAAGCTTCGCTAGCAAATCACCATCGAAGAGCTCCGTGCAGATGGTCAACCAGCGAAGCTAAAACGTCTGGCCCCGTTGTTTATTCTTCAGCTGCGAAGTTTCTTAAACCGATTTGTTTTTCTCCGATGTAAGCACAGCCGAGAAGTCGACCATTGAAAGCGTTTTCTTTTCACCAGCATAAAAAATAGTTTAAGAAATGTTGAGGCATGTAGTAAAGGAATTCATGTTTTTAAGCAACAAACTCAAAGCGTGAAGCGGAACGGTATACAATATACTTTCACTTCTGATACCATTGCTTGAAATATCAACGCGTTATTTACCCTTTTATTTCCTGAAAACTATATTTGTTACTCCAGTGAAGAACATTTCGGCATTACTGTAATATTATTTGACATTAAGAATTACAAAGGGGGGCAGCATTTCTGCAAGCCTTGTAAACAAGCGACAAACTAGTAGCCCACGTAAACTGGCGACAAGGTTCTCCTTATGCTGGAATCCCGCACGTGTGTTGCATATCATATCCATATTCCATAAACGCAAGCTATTTTGAAGTAAACCTAACTAGATAATAATGAAGAAACGAAAATGCATGTTCTGTAATCTGATGCACAGACGTTCGCCTGCTCACAGAGAAAACTTTAGGTTAAAAAAAAGTCAACGAAGTCTGCTGAAAAGAATGTTACGAAACACCGAAAAAAACTGTTACAGGTGCGCAGAATTGGGTACGCAGCGAGGAGGAGCATGAAGCTCATACTTCGCACCACCGTTCTTAGCATTCAGCAGCACTGGATAGTGCATCTCAACACGCGTACTGCCGTAAAGAAACGCAGTGCATGCTCACCATGCCGCCCGCCATCGGCACTGCTCTTCACCTCTGTCGAAAACAAACATTTTTGAAGCACTCCGAAATAAAGAACGTAAGCTGTCTTGGCGTGTGCGAGTGGATAGGAGAAATGCCACGTGAGGTGGGATGTAAAAAAATGTTTTCTTTTTAAGTTTCGGCGAAATTGACAATGAAGCTGCGCGCACGACTTAACTCCGCACTGAAGAAGCAATGAATGATTCAGCATAAAAGAAATGTTATTTTTTTCTCGCCGATCTCATACGTGAAAGAAAGCTTCTCATGCGTGAAGGCAATCTCATGCAAAATGAGAGCCGACGCTTCCACAAAAACCAGATCAGGCATGGGCAACACCGGGCCAGAAATAAAAACGATTTGCAAGAAACACGGCGTCGTTGTGCAACTGAAAAACAAACAAACAAACAAAAAATCTAAATCCAAGAGGCCTCGGCGTCACAATTTATGAAAATGTGTCAGGAACGATGCTGTTCCTGTCATCGGCGGATTGCACTCTGCGGCCGCACGCCAGACATAAAAGGAAGCAAACATCCTACAACAGAATAAATTATATTCGGTGAAAACACCGCCTGTGTGGGTTGAGAGGAAAATGTCAGTATTCCGCGCCTGCTTCTGATAAGTGAAGACATATCGCGGTTGCCATTTGTCTTGCAGATGGTGGCTTCACTTTATTACCAGCTGAGTTCTTGCAGGTTTCACGCCAGGTGCGCTTCGCGAAAACACGCATTTACATCACACGACTAAAACAGCTTTGTGCAAAGGATTATCTGCGCGCCGTCTCCTAAGTATATATGAACAGGTAGCAAAGGCACCCACCGGCGAATGTAGGCAGTTGCTGCCTTGAAGAAGACGAGGCCAGTGGTCCAAGCATTGGCTCCAGTGACCCCCGAAACTTCCAGCACTATAAACCAAATGCTTTTAGCACTGAGGGGACCGCCGATTCGTTCATTTATTAGTAAGTAAAACAGAAGTAGACAGCCAAGTAAACAGAAGTAAACAGCCAATTAAAACAGAAGCGGCAGCTGCCGCACTTCAGTGGAGGCAACATGCCTGAGGCCCGTGTACTTAGATTTAGGGGCATGTCAATGATTCTAAGGTGGCCGTAATTTCTAATGCCCTCCAATGCGGCGTCCCTCATGATCAGATAGTGATCTTGGGATGTAAAACCCTAACAATGAATATTATTAGAACAGGAGCAGGTTTATGGGTGGGCTCTTTAGCAATAATCAATAAATGATGCCGTTTTGTATAAACAAGACCGGAAAAATATTAGTGCAATTTTCCCCTATTGGTTGGTCTTCAAGCCACAGATGAGTTGCATATATTTGAAGAAATTATGCTGAATTGAATGCGCATACATTATAGTTTATGAGTTCTTGCTAGAAAGACACTTCGGACATTTCTTCAAGCTGCAGATCGAATTTAATTGGTAGGGTTTAGACAATACAAGTCTTCATTCAGATAGTTAAATCTAGTTGAAGATGAACACATGAGCTTTATTTTGTTGCGAGATATCTGCTTTTGTCAAGGGGACACCAGAACGCGCACTACGCATGAGAATTACTATCAGAAACTTGCGCGTAGCATTACCGCAGATGCCGGGCAGCATTAACAGCGTGCTGGCCGCGTGCTTGTCATCAAGCATGCAACTTCGCAACTCCGCATCTGCAGGCACGCCGAGCATTGCATTACGGTACCTTGATGCGCAGCAGCGCATCGGGTGAAACGAAAGAAAGCCTTAAAACAATGTATTCTATCTGCAAATAATGTGGCAGATGGCTACCTGAAGCGCCATATCAAAAGTGTAAAAGTGGCCAGAAAGTAGCGACGGAGCCAATAGGAAATTTTCGTTGCCAAACTGTGTCGAAAAGCAGACAGTTCGGCGCAAGGTTCCCACCAACGGCAGCCGCGGCTTAGTTGAATGTTCCTGGATGTAACGTTCTTTTTTTTTCTCAACGTGTACTATGTTTATCATTTCTGTCTCATTCTATACTGTCGTTTATAGATTTTTAGGCGCATGTAACTATTAGCCGGAGAGCTTTTCCACCTCCCGTCAAAACTAAATACGCGTAGTTTAGGTATTCTATCTCGAAGGTATCTCGCAATCATGTGTTTGTATACACAGCGGTACAACTGGCTCTAACGTATAGTTCAGTTTTTGTCATGTCACGCCAGTTTCTTATAGGTTCATTTTGGATTACAACATTTGTTCGATGCTCTCACTGCAAAGGTAGCCGTATTGTGCAGCATATTGTCTTTAGAGTTACGGCCTAACATTGGAAATCTTGGTCTTAACACTCTTCTACTTGCGTATTATTTATTCGCTGTCGTCTTCACAACTACTCGTCTTTCATTTATCTTCGCCTGTTTCGCATAACTATGACTAAGAGAACATATAAATTTAGATATGTGATTCAAAATTCAGAAGCATTTATTAACTGACGTTTGCAAGCGCTTCCACAATTGTACAAAAGCGTTTGCTCTCGGTGAGTAGATAAAACTATGACCCACCACTAAATAAAAACATTTCGTACCTCACGCGCCATCCTGCACTAAAAATGCATACAAGCGTAGACTACTTTCAGTTAGCTTATTCCAACGTCCTATCGTTTCATTAGTAGTGGGAGCTGCTTTTTACGCGCCATTATCCATGCAATCCATCATGTTCGTCAAATGCACGCTGCTTGCTTCCCCTTTTGCGAAATAAGTTGGTTCATATATTTGGACTAAAATTGGCCGAAACTAAATGTGAGTTGTCGCGAACGTGTCTGGCTTTCTCTTTCGTTCGTTTGGAACATGTCCGGATGACGCTAACGCCCACTAACTTCGAGAACGACCAAAATAAACGCGCTTACCCTCGACGCCGCTTTCGGCGCCCTTCAAATACTAGCTCCGTCTAGTCTGATGAAACTCCGGATTGTTCCGGCGCTTTCATCTCGAAACGTTGTAATCATGTTTATTGACGTCTGGCGCGGACGCGAGACGCTTCGTTTGTTATTACATTCAGCGTCTGCGTGTCGCAGCTTACATTTACAACGCATACGGAGCCGTGAAAGGCGGTGACGCGTCTTTTGCAATCTATCTGCTCAGTGGCGCAAATTGTAAGGATGTCCGCACGTGTCTCCGAAGTGCTCAAGTTCTCTACTACTGCCAAGACAACGGGTAACGACGAAGTATCTGCCTTTGCTTCAATATACTGTAATGCACCCGCGTTCGCGTGACTCAATATATAAAGCGGAAAGTTGAGCTAGTTCGAACTTCGAATATGACGTTTTTCATCGCTAGATGCAAGAACCTGTGTTCTTATGTTCCTGTCTTTTCGTCTTCTCTGTTGCGTTTTCATATCATATTCCCCTTAGTGAAGTTGCTGTCAGTTGATATTACACCGAGTAACTTCATTTTCCTCTTTCTCAGGAGGTGGAAGGCTTGTGTAAGTGGGACTGTCTTGTTGTACCCGATGATTGGCCTACATTGGCCCTTAGGAAGAGCCCTAGGATAAATAAACGGGGGGAAGCTTTCGCTTTCATAGAGCTGTTTGTATTCAAAGCTGCAAAAAAATGCCTGCACAACTTATCGGAAAGAAATGACAATTTTCGTCAACTGGGAAGTCTTTTCACAAATTCTTAAGAAATTCCTTGCAGTTTCGACTACAGTCGTGTGTATGACATTTTTTGTCTCTTTCATGAACCTTTCTCCCCCTCAAGGGATTTCACAGAACTGAGTGGCATCGCTTTGTATTTATGTCATTGTGAATATGGGCCAGCGAACTTAACGACTACGGTGTTGCACTGCTAAGCTCGAGAAATAGTTTAGCTGCCTCGACATGGCAGCAGCATTTAGATAGAGGTGAAATACAAAAACAAAGAAGAAAAACACGTGCGCGCTCGGATTAACGAGCACATTAAGAAACATCAGCCAGGACCGCCACGGTGGTCTAGTGGTTACGGCGCTCGACTGCCCCGAAGGTCGCGGGATCGAACCCCGGCCGCGGCGGCTGCTTTTTTAATGGAGGCGAAAATGTTTGAGGCCCGTGAACTTCGACTTAGGTACACCTTAAAGAACCCCAGGTGGTAGAAATTTCCAGAGCCTTCTACTACGGCGTCCGTCATAATCATATCGTGGTTTTGGACATAGAACCCCACATATTATTATTATTATTATTATTATTATTATCATTATTATTATTATTATTATTGTTATTATTATTTTTATTATTATTGTTATTATTATTAGGAACACCAGCCAGTCCAAACAAAACCGGAGCATCCCGTTACGGCGTAATTCATATTTATATCGAGGTTTTTTTAAGCGAAACTCTTCAAAATATTATTTCATAATTCCTTACATGTTGCAAAACTTGACGTGAGAATTCACTGAATATATGCGGGCTGCGCGACCATCTTGTGCTTATCTTAAAGACTATCATAAGGGCGCCTATACTTTGCATGCAACTCTGCACATCTGCAAATTTTGAATTTGTTGTACCCCGTTTTCCGGTGCACCTCACCAATGCCTGTCTCGCTTCACGGTGCATCGACTTCTACATGCGTTTTTTTTAAACCATGGACTTTGCTGCTCCAACCATGCCCGGCTTAAGGCGTCTCCCACCGATCTCTCACGAATGAGCCAACGCATAATGTCGTAAGCCCGAGTTAACCTGAATACGCGACAAAACTTCGAATGCGGACAGAATGAACCCCACTGCGAAGACGCGCAAAAACCTTATCGTAGTGAAGGAGAAGATATTATGTTCCCGAGAACGTCGCCTACAATCCCGGTATCTTCTAAAAAAAGAGCAGGCAAACCACCGCTTCTCTGCATGGGTATTGCGTAGTTTGGTTTTTATTTCCCTTTTTTTTGCATCGTAGTTTTAGAGGTTACTAGAACAAGCAGTATACACATTTTATTTTAATATATTACATTATGCTACATCCTACTATATTATGTTATATTACATTACAGTATATCATATCATTTTAAAATATACAGTAAAAGCTCGTTAATTCGGAAATCGGACAATATGCACGTGTTCCCTGGTTCCTGCTGCATTGTTCAATCGCAACAGACTCTCGTTAATTCGGTCACATTTGGCCGCGAACCGCTTAATCCGGACGATCCTCGAAGCCCGCCGAGTGCGAAGCGCCGCATTTGTGCGACACAACAGAAAGAAAATGGCGTTCGCAGACAGCCGAAACGAGACGGTGCTGTCCGCATCGCTATCTTCATCAGTTAGTGACCACGGATTTGTCCACATGCGGATACGGCATCGAGAAGCTTCGTTTTAACGTCATGCAATGCGCGCGAAATGTCACAAAACTCAAACATGGCGGGAGCTGTTGAAGATGAAGAGTTACCAGCCGCGGTCGGTATGCTGGCATAAAACACGTTTGCTGTATTGTAATCGATGAACTATCCGGTGCCGGTCATTTTACCTGAGAAAGAAGTATCGTCACGTGCGCGTGGTGGTGGCGGCGCTACGTGATACGGCACAGGTGCGGAGCATGGTTCGGGCTAATTAAACACGGGTGTCTGAGGCCGTGGTCACATTGGGGACTGAGTCGCTGGATGTCGAAAATTGGGTCGTTTACACTGTTCTAATGCAAAATAAGTACAGGATTTACGTATTAATGACGTCGAAAAAAATGTACACGATCAGATGGCAAAGAAAAAAAGTTCCTTCAATGGGCATCAAACCCACGACCGCTCCGTCCGCAACAACAGATGCCGGGTGCGCTATCCACTGCGCCACGGTCACATACTCTAGAGGCTTTACAAACGCGCCTTTTATATCTACCTCTCCCGGTAGGTGGGGCGGCGTTGCCCTCTGGGAGCGGTGAAGTAATTCATCATTACTGTGGCCTCCACGATTAGTACCTGCAACGCGTCACACGTTCGTCCCATTCGGCGCGTTTTCAATACAAGTGCAATTTTGTCAATGTCTTAACACACCGCGAGGTGGCACGTTAACCTAAGCGTCGTAAAAGCGTCGGCCTTTCTCATAGCATCACGCTAATCAAACCAAAAATAGCTCTGCGACGCGCGTCTGCCTCACCTGGCTGTAACACCGCGTTCCCCGCGAACGAGCTCGCCCCGAGAAAAACTGCGGCCGGGTTACCGGGGCGGCACGACGCGCTTACCGACGGTTACCGGGACGGCACGACATGCCGCAGGATGGCGACCAAGCTCAGCGTCCAATATGCGACGCTCTTCGGGCTATCACAACTCGTTCTCTGATTACGCTTTCACCGTTAACTGCTACAGCTACCACAAGAGTTTGTTTAATCATTGAACATGGACGTTAGTCGTCGGCATGCAGATGTACCACCAAGCATCAAAGTGGGTACATTTACGTTAAACGGTGTAATAGCTCCCAGACATCAATATACATTGTGCAAACTCTCTTATATAATGTACAGTAAACATTCAGTTACTTCTATAAGGGCACGTTTTACTTTCGTGTTATTCCGATTCTTATGACGGAGGGTTCAACCATGTTTTTTTTAATTCTTGCGCAGCCAAACGTTCAGCCATCCACATCCCAGACATGAAACGACGTCGGCATCATTTGTGAGGGAGGGCCATAATGTTTCCGCGAATGCTATTGCTGATGAGTTCGTACATGATGAAAAAATTACACCATCTCCCGCTAAAGGGGACCATGAGGCGATGCGAAGCCGGAGCACTTGCACGATCGCGTTCCGTTGGCGTTCGTTGGGCATGCTACCAACCTCGCGTCGTGGAACGCGAGGAGGGACGCTACGCGCGTTATATCTTCCATCTAGCCTTGCCGTTAATTCTCACAGGGCGAGCGGGGAACGCGGTCGACAGGCAGGCGAGAGGGGGGCAGCGTAGGTTGCAACTTAGCTTAGATTGTGTCTGCCGGACGTACTACTTTATTTATTTGTATCAATCGCATTACGCAATGCTACTTCTTAACTATTTTCATGCTCCATGCAGGGATATGGACTTTTATCTGCGTGCCTAGCAGCGCATAACTTCAGTGGCTACAGGCAACAACGACGCTCATGCGCTCATATGCAAGCTACAATGAAATGTGGCAACGTTGACTGACAAATCACCTCGATTAAAGATCAGATTACCATATCAGAAACGAGTGATCGCCGACAAGGACGCAATCGGGGGAGCGACAATTAGAGAGTAACAGCTGGGCGGGTTTGGGAGCCAGCGCACTCAGCGCACGAGCGCAGAGGCGAACTACGCTTGCGCGGTTCGCTGCGAAAGCTGTCGTCTTTGCAGAGCGATCTACCTGCCGCTCCTTTTGGTATCCTCAGCGAAGTGTGCGCTGCGGACGAGCCACCTTGGACGAGCGTTCGAGCGTTTTCCAAGATGGCAGCCCCCAATACAAAACGGCGGCGGCATGTCGTTGGTGACACCAGCAAAAAATCTAATAAAATCTATTAAAAATGCCTTTTGTAAATTTCTTTAGGCAGTAACTTCAATTTTATTCGGCAGGTGCTGAAGCAAAGCCTCTGCTCGATTGACAGTAACTTCTACATTGTTCAACAAGTGGCGCAGCAATGCCCTCCGCTGAAACAAACGGGGCGTCGCTCAGCTGTCAATCTTCCTTTCGTGCTGTGCTCCGCTGCCCTCTCGGCTCGCCCCGATGGCTCGCACCGATGGCTCGCAAACGCGCCTAGATATTACTCACTATCATCGGAAAACGGCGCGTACAAATGCGCATGCGACCGGTGCGCCTTCCAGTTCCGCATTTCTGCCCACTCGCCAGCTGCGGATTTCTCGCGTGCGATGCCCCAGCCAATATTGGTTAGTGATAACGAGCTTTGTTTCAAAAATCAGTTCCAAGCGCTCTGTAGAGATGGTTAAATAGCGAAGCTGAAACAGGTCACATTTTCGCCTCAAGGGCGAAGCAATGAATGCTATAGCAAGAGATGAGAATTTCTCAGGAAGAACGGCAACCAGCTAGAAACTTGCTGCGCGCTGCCTAATCACAAATTACGCAGGGAAAGGAAACACACAAGGCGAGTGCGAACTAACAACTGTCACAGCTCGACACTTGCAGCGCACTGCTCAAACACAAACAAGGACTCACGAAAACAACGCACAGCTACACGGGACACAGGAGCTACACAGTTCGCGCTCGTACACAGGACGAGCGCGAACTGTCACTGTTCTTACTTTAACAAGCCCCTAATTTGGCTCTTCTCGCTAGCAGCTCACTCGTTTTGCGAACGCGGGCCTGTAGCGAGCAAAGTGACCTTCCTGCTGTCTATAGCTTCAAGGCCAACTTTGAAGGCTTTGAAAGCGTTATTGCGCTTCTTGCGGACAACTGGTCTTAGAGACAGACTCTAAGCAGTGTCGTATTCTCTTTTCCCTTTTTGTTTGTTCTTCATTTGCTCGCTCTCCTCTTTTTTATTAACAACTCTCTTCATCTTTTATCCCCCTTACCCCATCCCCCAGCAGAGGGTAGCGAGCCGGTCTAAGAACTGGCTAACATCCCTATCTTTCCGCTTGTTTCTTCCTTTCTTCTTTCCTTGCCGTGAAAGCACAAGGCGCACAAAACTCACCCTCAAGAGATTATCTCGCGAGCACGGTCGACCACGCCCTGTAGGTCAAAGTACAAGTCGGAGGAGCACGTCCCAACTCCGGCGAAACACTAGAGAGTTTTAGAATTGGGGATGCAAAAAACTTGCGAGCCCTCAGGACGTATGCGCAGAACACAAGCCACTCTCAGACTCTTGCACTCGCTTGTTCGAGGACCCTGCAGCTCTTTGCGTGGCGAACAAAACCGCAGAGCGCGCAGCCTCAAGAGAAGAAAATAACGACGATGCTTGGCAGTGACACGTGAAGCCAGGGCTGGCGTTTTCTGCGGGCGTTGATTCTGGTCACAAAGATAAAACTTCATAGGACTCTAGTTGTTACGCATTCCTGAGGCTAAAATTACAGCGCAAGCGCACTTCTTTGTCCCTGCACCCATGTGAATATGGATTCATGTCTTCGTGTATCTAATACACTATCGCCCTTGTTACACGTTTTGGTTTAGAGCTATTGTGTGCGCATGTGCGGTTAGTTGGCCTTGGGCCTTATATATGCGTTGGCGTCTGAAAGAATAAAGCAGTTGTTTGTCAGAGCTTGTGTCGTGCGTTTCTTTGTACGCTGATGTTTTGTACGCTTGCGCTGTAATTTTAGCCTCAGGATTCTGGTCAAGGTGTACCATACATACTGTGATTCTGGTTCAGCGGTCTCATATCTTCCCCCCTGTGGCCACAGCGTTTACACTAGCTCGCGCCACCACGAGCCTACGGGACGCTGTTCTTTTAGTAGCTGCCTCGCCAGGTTCTTAGGCTGGGACGAAGTCCCGCGCCGTAACCTGCATCCATCCATCAAAGCGTCGTGGAACGCGAAGAGGAACGCTACGCGCATCGTTTCTTCCCTCTAGCCTGGCCGTTAAGTCTCACAGGGCGAGCGAGGAACGCGGTCGACAGCCAGGCGAGCGTCGGAAAGCTATTTGTAGGGCCACTTTGTCGTGCGCGTCTCGAGGGCAGTTTTGAACTTGATGGAACATTAGGAGCATTGCGTCTGCAAGTGTGGACAATGGAGAATCAGACGTTCTTAGGATATTTCTTGTATATATACTTCATCAGTGTATATATAATTGTAAACTATGTACATAGTTAAATAAAAATGGAAAATAATAAAACATTGTGTATATATGTATATATAACAACGCGTGTCATGTCTTCCCAGTGGTGGTAGAGGGCTTGTACGGAAGATTCGCGGGTTTCCCCGATCTTCTCCGAGCCAGCTCCTCCATGATCATTCACTTCGTGGATATGGCGTGATTTTTCCTCTGGCCAACTGGCCATGAATGGCGTGGCGCTACAACACCATAATGCAAAACTAGCGTGGGTGGCCAGCGATACGACGCAAACGCAGCACGTGCAACGACGGAGCATTGCCCGCGTTTCGCATAATTTTAATTACGACACGTGTGATGTCCCGTGCGTTTGACCCAATGCCGCGTGCGTTTGTATTCTGCCGTTATAAACGCGGAGAAGGAATGAAGCGTGGCGTCATTGTCTAAGGCAGCTTGCTGCGGGGCGAGGGATCGCAGATTCGAATCCTCAGTCGCGCGCTTCAAATCGTTTTTCTGAAATATTTTTATTTGTGGCTTTTATTTCTATATACATACATATACATATACGGGTAATGACGGCGACGGGAAAAATCCTCCGAAGGTGTCCATATAATTGCTATCGAAATAAAAGAAAATTAAAAGAGATGATCATGATGATTGTTGCTGTTTAACGTCCCAAAACTACGATTTGATTATCAGAGACGCCGTAGTGGAGGGCTCCGGTAATTTTGACCATCTGGTGTTCTTTAATGTGCACCTAAATCTAAACACACGGGCGTCAAGCATTTTCGCCTCCATCGAAAATGCAGCCGCCGCAGCCGGAAAATTAAAAGAGATGTTTCGACATTTAGTAAAGGTGTTGATGTTTTGCAACAACGAAACTCACAGCGTTGAACTGCAGTGGTATACAACAACTTTTCAATTATATTGTCACGTAGGTGACGTTGAGCTGGCCAGCGCACACACGAGCAGAAAGGCAGACCCCGACGGCAATAAAACTAAGGGTAATTTATTGGGGCTGACTTGCGCCCGAAAGCAAGCTAAACACACTGCTCGGCGACAGCAAACAGAAAAAAGAGCCCAGCGTTCCCGAACAGCGGCTGACAGAATCCCCCGCCGTGGGGTGTGACGACCCATTTTCACTCCGTTATCTTGAAGCGCATCCGGGCATCAAGCTGGCTTGCGGATACACTCCAGCACATACAAAACGCGGATAAAGAAAGCGATTAGTAGTCCGCTTCTTTTCTAAACACACGTGGCAATATCACCTTTTTAACATTAACCTCATATTTATCCTCTTTTCCCGAAAACAAAAGTTATTGCTGTAATCAGCAACATTTCTGTATTTTTCTATATAAGATTCTTTTGTGTGAAGAAATTAGCAAAGGTGGCTGCCTTTCGGGAAGCTAGCATACGTAAACTAGCGCGAAGGTTCTCCTTATTCGCGACTCCAGCAACTCATGCGGCACCTAGCGGCAGTGGGAGGAAACTGCGCACGGAGGTCCAGAACAGTCCGGACGCCGTAAGTACCGTATCGGCTGCAGTCGTGGGCGGTAAGATGGAGCCGCCAGTAAAGAAAGAAATCACAGCATATCCACGGAGTGAATGATGATGAGTGGGTGAAGCTGCGGAGGTTCATCGGTAAACCGTGAATCTTCCGTGAATTCTGCCCAGTACATCATCACCGACGTGAGATCGGGCGCGTTTATACTAAAGGTTCGATGAGAGTTATGACGACTTGCAGCTAACTTTAATTTTACATGTACGCTGTAAATTTTCATTGTTTAATCACACACAGGAGAAATCGCACACACGCACAACCTTGGAGGTCAAAATGCAGTGCTTATATATACGGGGTGGTCAGTGAACGGTTGTGCAGCGCAAGCGGTCGGTTTTTAAAGACGATAGTCTTTCTTGGGGAACTTAAACGCAGAAATTTTGGTCTGTCTTTCTGTCTTTCTGTTTGTCGGCACGTCCCTCTATTCAGCCACTCGGCCAAAGTTGAACCACTTGCCCAAGGGCCAGCCGTCTTGAACTGGTATGGCTGTTCATACTTGTGAACGTTGTCGATCAAAAAGTAAATATCATGCATATCTGAGGTGCAACATCACTAGGTAAGTATTAGGTGGCGTGTTCCTTTAATAGAAAATGCATACATACGTAATTTTAAGGGCCCTAGTTTCTTAAGCTGCGCTGAAAATGCATAAGAATGGAAGCTTGAGCGAGTTGGTATGCGTTCAGCTTTGTTGAAACAGCGCTCACTAGACGACGACGAAGTAAAAGAAGGCACAGTGCCTTCTTTTACTTCGTCGTCGTCTAGTGAGCGCTGTTTCAACAAAGCTGAAAATGCGACTGCGCTGAAATTTGCCTTCATCCGTGCCCTTCGCACGAGCTCATTGTTGTGTTTCGGTTTCGGTTCTGTATTGCACTGTACGAATGCCATGGGTTGGTGTTGAAAAACTTTAGTTTTGAGAAGGCCAAGAAGGTGAAAAAAAATATTTAAAAAATGAAAAAGCAGCGTTGTGGGCGGCCTTCAGGCTGCCGGTTGTGGGCGCCGCTCTGGCGTTCCTGTTTTACCCAGGCGACGTGTAAATAAAAGAGTGTGTGGAGAGTACTCGTTGAGTGCGGACGTTTCTCTGCTTCAGCGCTTCGCGCCAAACCGCGTTTTCGGGCTGGCTGGCGTCCCCGCCGGTCGCGTTGGTCACCGCCGGTCTTCGCCTGCTGCTGCGCCGGGACTACCAGCACGCAACACAGCACTCATGTTTCCCGACGTATTGCCAGATGGCGTCCATATCTCACACAGCGTAGGGTGCCTTGATGCGCGTTAGGCACACTAACACAGCGCCTCTTCTATCGTCTTTACACGACATTTGCAGCGAAGCACGCAGATACGCGGCCAATTTTTTCAATCAAGACGCTGCCGCGTCGCTGCCAAGGAGGTTAAAAGAAATTGCTGGAGCGGCGATTATTGCGCAATAGTGAAGCCGTGCCCACCAAAAGATGGCGGCTGCGCCCGCCATCTTACTAGGGGAACGGTAAACCATCGGCGTTTGGCGAAGGAAAGCGAGCGTTTTCCACGCACGCCAGATAAGTTCAATATGGCAACTTTTACGGGTCAGATACTGCTTCAAGTGTGCCTTTGTGTTACTAGCTTTCGTAAGTAAGGCTCAAAGTCATGGCAAATTTTATTGGACATCAATCGTCATTACTCCTCTCCACGGGTTACTTTTGTCGGCAACAACGATCTTTTCTTTTATAGTTAATGTAGCATTTACACTAAGATATCAAAGCCATTTGATCTCTAAGTGGGCACCACCAGAAAAGAGCATGTTTCCGAGCTCTTTGGTGGGCAAAAGCTGGCTTCACTTTCGCTGGCAAGGCATTTCGAGAGCTTCCACTCCAGATTTTTTTTTAAACCTCCTTGGTCGCTGCCTGCGTCGGCGCCGCTGCGCCGCGAGGCAAGATGGGGGGGGGGGCGTATGAGAGGAGAAAGAGGGGGAAGCGTAGGAGAGGAGAGGGCGATACATATCACGTACTATACGGAAGATCCGTTTACGCCGGACAACGGAGACGTGACAAGGTTAGACTAAGAGGAGCTACGCCCCTAAAATACGAACGGCCAAGGAGTTCTGCTGTGTTCCTCAGTGCGTATCTGCGAGATGGAAAGATGGCGCTACTTCTTTTCACGTATTTCCTTCCGGGGCCAAAGACCGAAGCCGCAGAGCGCGGTGGATTGCGAATCTTCGCATCGGCAAGACTGTGACGCCGACGATGACCGTTTGCTCGCGGCATTTTGCACGGGATGATTTCTTCTTTCCAGGTGAGACACAAGTATAAACTTGTGAACTAGAACCTATTACATGACCATTGTATCTAGCGACTTTACATGTCCCTGAGGCGCCTGAAGTGTGTCAACAAATGTGACACTGCGAGGGCTCGGTGCGCCATGTGCATTACACTTACAATTGAGCTGTACCTCATTTTCTTTGTATGTTAACCGGAATACGAGGACTTGATCTATTGGGCACACTTGCGACTATTTGCTGCATGTATCATGCCGGAATTCGAGCCCATGTGCGACCTTTGAACGGTGTCTGCGTTGTTCGCGTCTTCTGCGCTACACGTGGCGGCAACCCGGAAGGCATCCTATGCACTTTCCAGCAGAACGCTCGCTCATCGTGAACGGGTGTAGGAAATCTTATTGTTTACTACTGGCGTACCAGCAAGTTCGGGGAAGCGATCATTGTAACCTTGGCACTTATTGAAAGCGAAGTTACTTGCATGGCACGGGCGAATTCGCAGTGCACTCAAAAAGCTCACCGCGCACGAGTACGGATTTGTCTTCCAATCACGAATGTGTCCATATTATGCTGGTATTTCACTCAGCCGGTTTATCTCAGTAACTGGTGACATGCACGCCACCCTCGCGACAATTTTACTCGGCCTCGCAAGTTAAGGAAAAGCAACCGCATCCACTTTTTGCTGGCGTATACGGTATTACAAGTGCAGTATTATTACCTAAAGTAGCGTTATGTAGGTTATTTCGATTGTGCTGACGTGAGCGTCATAAGCATTCATCATTTTATTGTGTTACAAGCCTCTTTAAACTGTGTCTTGTAGATGCTACGTTCGGTGTGCAATGTTTCATAACACTCCAAACATGACCCTAATTTACTTGCAAGTGCCCCTTCTTTTTCCTAAAAACATTGTGTTTCCGTTGTGAAAAACTAAATGCAACACACATCGACACATAAAGCTTAAACAATTTATTTTTCAGATGGCCCATGCCAGCGAAGACGGCGCTATTGCTATCCCAAACTGCTGGTCTGCAGCAGCTCCTTGTGCGTCGGACACGATGAATGATGAAGCGCGAACTGCGTTAGAGGAAAGGGAAAAAAAACGAGTTCGGAATAGGAGCGGGGTCAGTTACGTTATGCCAGCCTTGCTTCAAAAGCAATGAAGCAGTGAGCTTGCTCTGCGTTACCATGCGCGTCGATGTAACTAGTCACGGGTCACCTACCTGTAACAGTGGATGAAGACAGCCGAAATGTGCTTGCACTTCGCGGACAGTCCAGCTGTGCACGAGCACTCCGCTTCAGTGATGGAGGGCTCCCGGAAAACACCGGCGATTCGAACGAGGATCTCGTGTGGGTCCGCAGTCACACCGGAGGTTTGCACACACAACGCGACCACTTCCAGCACGCCACTCGCGCTTGCAGGACCACTGGTTCCTACTAAAATGAGATGTTCAGCATCGACAACCCGCTCCCCTTCTACAAAACATCGCGAACTGCAGTCACGTTGCAAAAGAGCTAATATTTGTGTCAGAGACAGCGGATGCGGGGACCTCCGTGAATCCGCCATGCGGCACAGTGTGGTCAGACCGTATCAGACTCCGCAGCGCCCTCTCATGTTGATTTGAGTAGCGAATACTGGTATTCCGCGGGTTTATTGAACATCATATGCTAATCCTGTACAACGCAAATTATTAACGGGGTAGCGTTAAAGAGCTCGTTTCGCAGCAATTCCGGTGCCGCGTCGGTGTCGGCATCGGTGTCGGCATCGTTGGTTGTGAGCGAAGAATGATCATCTTGTTCATGACCGAAAAATTGAAAAATATTAAAGTAAAATAAAGAATAAAAATTTGCAGTTCGAGTGAAAAACGAGCCCAGGCCGTCCGCGTGGCAAGCCGGTGCTCTACCGCAAGTCCACGCTATTGCTTGGAATTCCGTCAGAAAAAAAACAACACTGTATGAATGTCATGTCTCCTTAACGCATGTAATATTTCATGTCGAAAGCGTAGAATCGCGCCAGGCGTGAGAACATGCGAATTGCGCAACGTGTGGGTGTTTTAAATGTCCACCCATTACAAAGCGCCCAGACATGTTGAAACATCATCAGCTGCAAAAGCATCAACAAAGTGAACAGCTGCGTAGGCTCGCGTGTTGCCTTACAGACGCGTAGTAGCCGCTTCGCTGATTCGCCGACTGCCCACCATGGCATAGTGGGCAGTTAACAACTGTACTTGCAGTAGGCATTCTAGTATATTTTGAAACGTCCATTGTTACGTGCACAGTCGTTCATTTCCTTACGGCACGGGTGAGGCATGCACCGAGAACCGAAGACAGAATAGCAATTGAGAAGGCTGATGCGTACAGGGCCCGATTATGCTATCGCGTTCTACTCTTGAAGGCGATGCTGGGGGGCGATCGGAGATCTGTTCGTTCCGCTTGTTCGTTCTCCTGGGGAAGAACAAGCGCGCTGACTGGCTGAAGCGGGAGATGCCACTCAAGGCCGGGGGGTGTCGCCATTTCTTTTTTTTTTTGCTTGATCTTTTCTTTTTTGGTGACGTCATATCGCGTCATAACGACTAGGGTGATCGGAGATCTCTGTTCTGCGCCGTTCGTTCTGCACCCATTCTGGCGGCGCAGGCGATTAGCCGAAGCCGGAAAAAAACCACGTCTCTGAGGGGCGTAGCCATTTTTCTTTTTGCTTGATCTTTTATTTTTTGGTGACGTCATACCGCGTCATAACGAGCATGTCGTCTGCTACAAACGAACGGATCGCGAGGCCGTTCGCACGCATTCTCTCGAGCGAACAACGGCTTCGCACGGCATGATGCGGCGGTTGCGGCTGCCGCAACAGCTGATTTTCAGAAAATGGCGCTTGCGACGTGTGCTTCTTTTGCGGTTGGAGGTGCGAGATGCGTTTGAAGCCATGAGCGAGTGCGGCGTCGCTTTCAGGTCTCGAAACGAACAGTGCGAACGAAATGAACGGGCCTGCCACTGGGCTGTGGTCTTACGCGCAGGGACTTCTTAGTTCAAAAGCGCTACCAGCTCTTGCCAGGTGTCGTGCCGGTCCTCACTCGTGAACGACGGCCCCAGCGGGCGCGACGGCGTAGCCATCTGTGGGTGCTATTTTATAAAAGCCAGCAGAAACTCCCTTTGACGATCCGACACCCGGGAGCCAAGCCGAGACATTCCGGTGGGACGACATTTTGAAAAACTGCGCCAACCGCTACTTTTCTTTTTTCTTTTTCGCGCGCGCCTTAACATAGCAAGCACGTTAGAAAAACTAACACCAATAAATATCAGCACTCAAAGCTATTGCTGTTTCAGAAACTGCTTGAGCTTGAAAAGAAAAACAATATCTTTTCGTATAACAACTGTATTTATTAGAAGGCGAGAAACACTTCGTTGTGAAATATTCGGTCCCTTTGCCGACGACAAACGATGCGCGTCTACTTCCGGAAAGCTCGCCGCTCACCGCTTGACGATTGGCTGTCCTCTTCCTCTCGGCGGAAGAGAGCTGCGGACCGCCCACTTTTGTGACGTAACACCGCCAGAACGAACGCGGAACGAACAGAGATCTCCGATCCCCCCCCAGGAGCGTCCTCCAAGTTTTTTCAAGTGACGTAAACAACTAAAATGTAGAAACGGAAATGTGTGTTGTGTAATCGGAAAATGCGTGTTGTGGAATCTGCCTGCACACACAGAAAACTTTAGGTTACAAAAAAATGTCACTGTTTCGCCGCAATGGCGAAGCAATGAATTCGATAGCAAGAAGTTGGAATGTCACACCAAGAATGACAAGCAACTCGAAATTTGCAGCGCGCCGCTGAAGCGCAAAGGACGCTCGAAAAGAAGGTACAGATATACACAGGACAAGCGCGAACTAAGAACTGTCACAGTTGTTGCGTTTTTATGTTTCAACATCGCGCTGCAAGTGTCGGCTATGCAGAACCCGACACTCCTAAATAATTCTTTTAAATGCGAATGCATTTCTTAGTCGGGCTATGTAAGGCATCCGGCGTTGTCCGCGGCGCCCTCTCCCATAGCAACAGATGCGGGCGCGCGCGCTTATTCTCGCCCCCTAGCAACCGGAGCATGTGGTGCGAGAGAGTGTAGGAGAAGGTAGGTGCAGTGCTTAAGGTAGGTGCAGTGCTTCACCGCTCCTTCTCTCGCCGTTCCCTCTCTCTCCTCCCTGCGCCCCACTCTCCCGTCCACTCGTGCCTCAGTCTCGACCGTTCGGTGGCTGGGCGCCTCTCAAGAACCTCCGGAAATGTGTGCTCGATACGCCGCTGTGAAACGCCAACGCCGAGCCGAGAACGCTGGCGCCCCACTCTCCCGTCCGCTCGCGCCTCACTCTCGACCGTTCGCTGGCTGGGCGTCTCTCAAGGCGATGGCAGAAGTCGGTGAAGGCGAATGTCTGACGGCAACGGTACTCTCTCTCGGCGCAAGAAATGCATTCGCATTTCCTCACGATTCCCTTCGGGGATTTGGGGGCAGCCCGTCGAGTGACCTCTGTGGCTTTCCTGCCACGCGGTAGCGTCTGACGCAAGGTGTGCCCGGAGTTCTTTTTTTTTTGTTCCACATCTTGAGTGGGTGCAAAAAGGGGCCACATTACGCCCGCGTCTTACAGGCAGTTTTCAAATTGAAAGAAAACGTAGGAGAGTTGCGTGATAGAGAACACGCTCAAGCTCCTCCGAGATCTCCGTACCATCATCAGGAAGTGGTATATATAAATAGCTCGCCGTTATTACGCCAGTAGATGTATTACGCCTGGTCGAGTTGTCTAACGCGGCGCGCTGCGGAGCAAGAGGTGGCTGGTTCGATTCTCCTGATGGTTCTTTCGAAATTTTTTTCGTCTCATTTATTTTTCTTTGTGCCTTTTTACATATATACATACGTACACATATACGGGACATGACGGCGACGGCAAAAATCTACCGAGAGTGGGCATACTATTGAATAAAAAATGAGCGATATCTGCTCAAAAGAATATTACGAAACACCGAAAGCACCTGTCAGCAGCTTTGCTAAAGCAGAATTCGGCAAGCAGCGAGCGGGAGCATGAATCTCGTACTTCACGCCGTACGAGAAAAAGGAGCGAATATATATATATATATATATATATATATATATATATATATATATATATATATATATATATATATATATATATATATATATATACAATATTGAATCTGTCAGAGATAACAAAAATTAGCTGCCGTGTCATATGCGAGTGTCCGAGAGAAATGCCGAATGCTGCACCACAATGAGAGGTAAAAAATATATTTGTATTTTTTTTTCGGGACATCTCGGAGAAGGCGAACACAAAGCTACAGGTCGGAATAAATAAATCCGCTCTGAAGAAGTAATGTACGATTGAGCAGAAATACGTGGGTGTTTTCGCCGACTTCTGCATTCTCTGCCGACTGCGTACATGAATGAAAACGTTTCCTCAGTGAAGGCGATCTGATGCAAAGTGAGAGCCGACGCTACCACACAGACTCGAGGAGGTATGCGAGACAGTACGGAAAAAAAGAAAGAAGAATACGGATTGCATGAAACATGAGCTTGCCTCTCCACGGTGGTCTTAGTGGTTATGGCGCTCGACAGCTGACCCGAAACTCGCCGGAACGAATCCCGGCCGCGCCGGCTGCATTTTCGATGGAGGCGAAAGTGCTTGAGGCCAATGTACTTAGATTTAGGTGCACCTTAAAGAACCCAAGGCGGTCATAATTTCCGGAGCCCTCCACTACGGTGTCTCTGATATTCATATCGTGGTTTTATAACGTTAAACCCCAGATATTATTATTATTATTAGAAACGTGGGGTTGTTGTACACCTAAAGGCAACCGCGGCATTTGAAACAAAAGAGGCCTCTGCGTAACATGATATGAAAATGTATCAGGAACGGTGCTGTTCCCGTTAGCAATAGATTTTACACTACACCGCGCCCTAGACATGAATACAAGCAATTATCCTACAATATGATAAATTATGTGCGGCGAAAACCTAGCACATGTGGATTTAGGGAAGATGTCAGCATTGCGCTACAGTGGCTGATCAATGAAGACGTGTTACGGTTATCATCTGTCTTGCAGTTGGTAGCTTCGTTCAATAACACCAAAATTCTGGCCCGTTTTACACCAGGTGCGCTTTGTTAAAAGAAGCATATACCCTACACGAATCCAGCTGCTTCGCACTGAAGTGAACTTCAGACCGTTTACAGGTATACGGATACTGGTAGCGAAGCTTCCATATAAGCCCACATGCCCAGAAAAGTGGCTCGTTACAACAGTCGCCATCTACAAATCTTGGGATTGACAGCAGGAAGCAAAGCAACAATAAATAATTGAAAGTGACGCCGCAAGTGGAAGCGGTGACGACGTTGCGAAGTGCCAGCCTCAGCAAACAACTTTGGGCCCTGCAGCAGGCCTGCGAGTCGGCGGAGAGGCAAGACCTTGACGTGGGCACGTGACGGACCTAAGGCTTGGTCGGCGAAAGCCCTGCAAGACTATCAACAAAATTGTACCAAATAAATACAGTCACTGGCTTCAAAAAGGCGCTAAAAATGGAACGCCAAAAAGACTCTCCAGTTTCACGTACGTAGACGCATACTGTATACATGAACTTCATATACGATCACAAATGCGCGATAGAAGGAATCCTCGTTAGGAGGCCACGGTACTTAGATTTAGGTGCGCGTTAAACAACCCCAGGTGGTGGAAATTTCCGCAGCCCTCTACTACGGCGTCTCTCATATTCATATTCTGGTTTTGGGACGTTAAACCCCAGCTATTATTATTAAGAGAGCCTCGTTACGTCCCACGAACACACGCAAAATTCGCTACCCCGTGTTGCAGAGTCCACGTGCGCTACGGGATCCGGTCGCTGCTCAAGCGATGTCTCGACACATGCATTGTTAATGCAGAGAGAAAAAAACACAGGCGAAATACACGAAGAGTAAAGAACACAAAAAAGCGCTGACCTTCTACTCAAGCGTTATTCCTAAACACAAGCCGTTATAAAGAAATAGCAAAATCACAAGGAGTCAGCGGAATAGTGAGAGAACTTCAAGGACCTCGCCTCTCACCGAGCGTCACCATTCTAACCCAAGATACATTCATTCTTTTGCATGCAAACTCACAGATGCGTTTCCTCTGTTCGTTTGCGCTGCACCCACAAGAAATTCATACCGACTCAACTGGCCTAGTTTGTACCACGCTCCTGCAATATATCTCGAACCACGCGATAGCAGCTCTAAGATGGCATCTGACCGTACCAACTGTGCGCGTGGTGCAGCGCTTGCGTGAGTTTCAATGTTGAACCAGGCTAACCTACTTCGCGACGTGTCACCCTGAAATACATTTAAATACTCGAACCATACAGCTGCGTATCCGAGTGACACTTTTGTTAGCAAGATTCGCTAGAAGTCTCACACGTCAAGAGCGCCGCTGTGCATGCTGCGGGATTGTCAAACGCAAACTTTTACAGTGCTGTGTTTCTGAAATGACCTCAGTGTACCTCGAAGACGAGTGCTGGTCACGAAGAAAAGTCCGCGCAGCCTTTCCCGACATACCTGACCGTTTTGTCTGTTCAAACAGGAGTGCTGAAGCTATGTCGACCTAGCCTATTATTTTTAATACTGTCACTCGGCATTTCTCATCAGTAGTGCCGTGGATTCTTTATTATATGGTGATAGTTGACTAGCCATGATATCGATGAAACAGCGCACAGGAGAAACATTAGCTATGTCAGCTTCACCAAAAAACTTGACGTCACGACAGTGTGTGAAGGTAATCCACTGGAACATCTATGTGAATTACTTTTGCGTATGAGTGTGATAGCGGGGGTTGGAGTTTATATAACTTCAATTTAACTATAGGCTGACTACAGCATTAATTGCTTAATTTTCCAGCATGATCTGTTTGGTATGTGAACAAAAATAATTCGGCAGATCGCACGCATCGAGGAATCGGTTTCTACGAAGCACTCAGCCAGCGGCTGCCTATATGCCGCAGTTTTTTGGCTTTGAGCCAAACGTTACGAAGTGCATCTACATGTCAGTATAATTTTGTAATTGTGTGCACGCCGTGGGCTCAGTACACGCGCTCACTAGACACTTAAACGTAGCTTATGGTCCGACGTAACGTCAACACTGGCGAATGAGCACAGACATCAGTTTCATCCAAACAAAGTGCACTCTACGGTGGGATGCTGAGTATATCATGTTCGTTAGGGTATTCCTCTGGGGTCGAGGAACGCTTATGTCTAGCTACCCACCGCGGTGCTCTAGTGGCTGTGTTGCTCGACTGCTGATTCCAAGGTCATGGGCTCAAATCCCGGCCACGGCGGCCGCAATTTCTGATGGAGGCAAAAATGCTTGAGGCCCGTGTACTTAGATTTATGTGAACGTTCAAGAACCCCAGGTGGTCAAAATTTCCGGAGCCATTGACTATTCATTTATTTACTTATTCACTTATTTATTAGTGTACCGTCAAGACGCACAGGGTGTTACAGACTATATTGTCTCTGACTATCATATCGTGTTTTTGGGACGTTAAACACAGGTAAGTTTTACAAACATATATTGCTGAGTCATAGGAGTATACATGTAAGATTTATTACCTTGTTATAAAATTTTGTAGCCGCCAATGCAACCATAAATGATTTTCCGCCAGCATTACATCTGCATATGGTCTTTGTCCAGTGCAGCTTGAAGACACTACGTGACCCTGTGGTAGAGTACGTGACTACCACGCAGAATGCCTAGGTTCGATTCCTGGTCCGATTCCTGTTTTACAGCAAAAGCTGTTATGACATCACAACAAGGGCCGTTCTCGGTGCCGTTGTTGTCCGCCACCGCCGCCGCCGGTGTCCGTAACCACTATCGCTGGAAATAAGAATGAAAAACAAAATGAGAAAAAATTTCCAGGAAGAAACGAGGTTCGAACCTAGGCACTCTGCGTGGGAGCCCAGTGTCCTACCTCAGAGCCGTGCCGGTGCTTGAAACTGCTTTGCAAAAACACCCCATACCGCCTTCATGTCAGGAAGGAACCACATTAACATATGTTATGTAGCGTGGTAGAAGCGTAAAACAACAAGCGAGCATCACACAACGCGAATTCTGTAACCAGGCGTCACACAATGCGAATTGCGCAACGAGTGGGTTGTTGAATACTTCCAACCCATTACAAAGGCATCTGCCATAATTCTTCATCGTCATCAGCCACAGCATCAACAAAGTGCACATAATGCCTTACAGGTGTTACCACGGTTCTCCGCAGAATGACGAAATATTGCATAGTGGCTGCTTCTCTACTTCACAAAAATTATGATGATTTATAGCGTAGTGGGTTCCTCGCAAGTGCACTTCTATTGGTTGCCAAGGAAGCCCATAAGTCTCCCAAGATCCACTTCCTCAGGGTCACAATAAAGTTAATTCCCTCTCTCTATCTCTTTCTCACGTTAGCGTAAGTTATAAAGCATGGTGGGAGAGTGACATAACGAGCGGGCGTCACACAATGCGAATTAAGTAACTAGTGGGTCCTTTAAAGCTTCCAACCCATTACAAAAGCTCAGTCAAAATTCTTCATCGTCATCAACCATCGCATCAAGAAACTGCTCATAATGCCTCACAGATGGTACCTCGCTTCTCCGCAGAATGACGAGCAATGTCGTGGCGGGTGCTTCCCAACTTCACAGAAATTATGATTTGTGGCGTAGTGGATATGTTGCTAGTGTACTTGTGTTAGTAGCCACAAGAGAGTTTATCGGCTCTAGAAATGCCGATCTTCCAGCTTTGGCTGTGACTGTGCTGCGCTTTGCGCGCAGGCCTGGAGTTTTTTTATATGTGCATTCGTCTGCGTACCTCACGGGCTCCTTAACGTTCTCGAGTTAACATTACCGCCGTCTGTTGTCGCCGCGTTTGGGTAGATATGAACTGTGAATCACCTGTGGCGCATACCGGCATACCACGACCTTTGGTATGCGGGTGTGTGCCACACGTGACTTGGAGAATGGGTTTCGTGACGTACGTGATAGGCCTGCAGTAACGTTCGTCATGTGGTGGTGTCATGTCATCATCGTCTGATGAAACATTGTGCGACCGAATAGCGACGTCAAGGTGATGTCACAAACATTGGCAACTGAGAAGTCATGACAAGGACATGCGGTGACGTCATCACGTTATGATGACTTTTCGCATGTACTCGTGTTCACGCCTACGTCGCCGGCGGATGGTCGAGGCCGATGGTCAATGTTTGCGTGTTATCGTCAAACGTGATGATTAGTGTTGGCCCCCAAGGCATCGTGCTTCGAGATCGTGGAGACGCAGACGTCGCAGCGCGCGCCACGACGCAGTGTGTCCCGCGTATCGCATAATTTTAATTTGCGATGGGTGGCATCCCGTGCGCTTGACCCAACCCTACTCAATGAAGCTTCTCCTAAGAACTTAGGCGCTGCCTACCCACCACGTCTTGGGGACCCAGTATCTGGGGTACAATATTCTAGAAGACCTTATTGTTAACGTTTTCGTACAAGATGGAAAAAGAAAATCTGTCTATCAGCAACTGAAATGCGGCCGTCCGCTACAGGAACACAATTTCACGTCGAGAGGGGCAGAAGAATGTAAGCAGAAGAGGAACGCTGGTAAAGTTTTGCATGCGATTTCTTTTGCAAAAGACATATGAATTGCACAATTTTCCGCAGAGTTACTTCGCATTCGAAAATTGCAGCTAAGAGTTGCGAAGCCCGAATAGACAAGTTTAACCATAGCTATTGAAATTGGGGTCGCCCAAGAGCTCGTAGAAATATGCAGGCACAACCTACAATTTGGCTTGAGAAATGTCGGAGGCTTCTAAGAATAAGCATTGTTAGCGGTGCCAAGGCAAGTTTGGCTCCATTTGGCAGTCGCGGCGCGATTTGGCATGAGGTCTTTGAAGGATCAGCGTTTTTAGCAGTTCACTCGCACGTTTGGCTCCGTTGGCGGTCTCACGCTGTATTTCTGCACGTCTAAGACATGCAGGGACCGCTTACCGCTGTCACGTCATGGTTGCTGCAGGGTGGAAGCTACGAGGTGTCGGCATACCCCAAGCTTGCGTAGCAAAATATAATGTTCGTTCTAACTGGCTTTTAATTGGGAAAGTTTAAGACAACTGCATTTGTTTGCCACGTGCGATGTCACAGCAATACGGGATGCGCTAATCACGATTCGCATCTACGACATATGCGTTTAATTATTGTAGCGGTAACTGCCGATAATTTTGATTGCGAACCAACATGGCAGCGCACATGCAGACGCCATCTCCCGCTTCGATCCGCACTCGAGCTTGCTAGTTGCCCACTGTTGTTACAGCATAAAAAACAGTGGAATGGGCCATCGGTTTGTGTTATCTCAAACTGAGGACAAAATATAAGGTACGGTTTGTCATTTATAACTGAGATGAGCTGTTTGTTCAGCCACGCATGCTAAGCCTTGTTCCCGAGAATTTGACAATAAATCCTAGGAACAGTGCAACACAGACACAAATACATTGCTGTTGGAGCGTTAGCACGCAAATATAACGCAAGCACAAGTGTCGGTTTAGAACTTGCGTGCCACGCAGCTCACGGTGGCGAATTCATAATTTCAAGGCGCAAGGGCAGCTTCGAAGGGTGCCGACATGTTGTATGCGATATCAATTACATGGACACTCACGGCGGGTCTTTTGCCGTCTCCTTCATGTTCCGCATATATATATATATATATATATACGTCAGAAAAAATATTGATCTGCGCGACTAAAGATTCGAACCTGCGACCCCTCAATCCGCAGCGCACCGCGTTAGACAATTCTGCCACCCGCCATACATAGTCCAGCATACACTCTGACCGCGGTAACGTATAATTATAGCGATAAAGGTGAGTAACGGATAAAATAACAGTTACATCGTTCATATTTTCGATGTTTTCATTATTTCCGTCTCGTTCTATCGATTACATTGCCGAAATAAACTGCGAATGGATGCGTTTATCGGTTACCTCGGAAGTTTATTCGTTACCCCGGCATGTAACTTATATATTGTAACCCATGTGTAACGCATATACTTTTTTGGTAACTTATAACCGAGATTCCAAGGAGACCTAAGTAATGGAGTGGAAGTTCGCAAATTACACATGAGCAAAGTGCAGGCTAAGTTGTCTTCGTGGCCGCATGGTTAGTCGGCCTAATAAGAGCGTGCACATTACTGAGTTACAAATTATGCCTCAAGGCGCCTAACTCGAGGAATAAACAGGATGTCATACCAGAACTAGCCAGCAGGCAGATGAAGCTATACAGGCTTCATGTTCAGAAGGAACCGCATTAACATATGTAATTTAGTGTGGTAGAAGAGTGAAATAACAATCACGCACGACACAACGTGAATTCTGTAACCAGCCGTCACACAATGCGAATTGCGCAACGAGTGGGCTGTTGGATGCTTCCAACCCATTACAAGGGGCTCTGCAATAATTCTTCATCGTGATCAGGCACAACACCATCAAAGTGCGCATAATGCCTTGCATGTTTTTAGCGGGTACCACGGCTCTCCTTTGAATGACGAAAAATGGCATAGTGGCTGTTTCCCTACTTCGCAGAAATTATGATGAGTTATAGCGTAGTGGGTTCCTCGCAAGCGCACTTGCATTGGTTGCCAAGGAAGCCTTTAAGCCCATCATCCATTTCCTCAGGATCTCAATAAAGTTCTTCCCTCCTCTCTCTGTCTCTCTTTCTCACGTCAACGTATGTTATATTGCATGGTGGGATAGTGAAATAGCGACCGGGCGTCACATAATGCGAATTACGTAACCGGTGAGCCGTTTAAAGCATCCAACCCATTACAAGGGCTGAGCCACAATTCTTCATCGTCATTACTCGTCACGTAAACAAAGTGCACATAATGCCTTACATATGTGTAGCTGGAACCTCGCTTCTGCGCACAATGACGAATAATGGCGTCGTAGGTGCTTCCCAACTTCACAAATATTGTGATTTATAGCGTAGTGGGTACCTTGCTAGTGTACTTGTATTAGTAGCCCCAAGAGAGTTTACAGCGGGCTATAGAAATGCCGCTCTTCCAGCTTTCGCTGTGACTGTGCTGCGCTTTCCGCGCAGGCCTGACGTTTATTTCTTCTCCGTCCATGTATTCATTCTCCCCCGTCCACCTGCGAACGTTTTATGCACCTAATGTGGTTTTGGACTGCCTCCAGGACGGGATACATTGCAAGCTTTCTGCACCTTCCCTGGCTCTGCACCGCCTCCATGATCGGCTCAGTTTTTACTAAGCGATGACGTAATGAAGTCATCACGTACCGTGATGTTGTGTGACGTGGTGGGGACGTTATAGTGACGCAAGGGATGCTCATCGGCGTCCCTGCCGAACGTGGTCTGCATCGTACAAGGACGCTTCGAAGGGAACGTGTGCCTCACGGCCCAAACAACGCAACCCGATTCACTTCGACCGCATCGCAGTTTTCATTGACGTCACTTTGTTAGCCATCTTGGAGCACAACCTGGTTGAAATGCCGTGTAAACCGCGTGGAGTGAGAAACCATGACATTACATTAATGCAGGAGCCATTTAGCGTTCGTTTGTGTTTCCCTTGACGCAGCTAGCGAACAGAAGAAAGCGGGAGAGCACAAAATAACACAGGGGCAGAATGACTGTGCGTCGTCCCCTATACTGACACTCTCTAATGAGATAAATGTCACGGTGACAGCCACCTAGAGGTACATAGCGCAGAGAACCTATCTGTGACGTCACATGAAAACTATGTATAGGATTTCCACACACCGCGCCTCACCCCCAAGCAAGCCCGGAACCGGCTGTTCGGCCCACTCATATTGAGTAACTGCATATAGAGTAACTCTGCACTCAATATGCTTCTATTACACTCAAGCGGGGCTGAGCGTAAGCGACACTCGACTAAAAATATCTATTATTTGAACAAACTCGGTTACGGCGCGAGCAAGCGTCTGAACAAACTGGAATCACATAAAATGGACAGAAAAAACATCTGCAATACGTCATTCGTTGCTATATTGTACATTGACACTGGTGGCCCAACGCGCCAATTCTCGCCAGCGCGGTCTTGGTACACCGAAAAGCCACATACTGCAGCTCCATTGTGGAGGAGACTTGTGGATTGATGAAATAGACAGCGGTCTGAAGCAACAATGGTCTCTTTCGCCGCGCTTCAATAAAAAAATGATAGTTTTCAATGCAGTAAAACTCCTGGTAAAGGCGAACACTGGTCACAAACTTTCGCTTTATTTTACTCTCAATGGACCTGGTCTTGTTTAAGTGCGAGTAGCCGGATCCGAAAGTTTGAATCATGCTTCGGGGCAGAAGCAGCGGCCATGTTTCTATGGTATCTCTACATGTATTCTTGTTGCAGCGCTGCGTGTCGGGAAGGCGTTACGTAGATGGCGTCGTGATCGATGGATGGTGTTGGCCGTGTTTGTTACCTCGCGTCGCCGGATTCGCGCCAAATTTATACCATTATTTCCATTGGACGCGCTTCCGAACATGTCCGCGTTGAACGTGGACCTGTTTGGAATAGCGCGCGGCCGCTGCAAAGAAGTGGGTTGTGACTGTGAACGCTGCACTGTGCTCGCTTCAGCTAACGTACGGTGCGACTACTGTGATCATTGCCCCGGATCGCACGGAAGAGTAGACGAACTTGGTAAGTGGTACTTTTTCATTGTTCTGTTTTCTCTGTTTTCGGTATCGATAAAATTTTGCATGTACGCGAATGTGCGCGTACATGCAAAATTGAAAACTTTTGAGGGTTAGAACCACCAACCCTGCTCCCTCTACCAGCTACGCCAATGTCAATGGAAGAGCCGAGTGAGCGGCAGTATATATGTGTGAAAAAACTGCACCTGATTTACGTGTGCGGGGAAGCCCAGAAAGTATTCAAAAGAGAGTGTTGATTTTTCAGGATACATTAGCTACTTATATGGACATTCTTTTTTTTTGTTTTGATAGCACTCTCTTTCACAGCCAGTTTTCAACATTTAGACGATGTCTCGTGTCTAGAAACCTTGCCCACAAATTTGGTCAGTAGTGTGATTTGTCGGCTTGTCGGTTCCCATGAGAGAACCTGTGTAGAAGATTGAGTAATGCAATTGAAAGTGATGACATATACGGGTAAAGCAGCAGTGAAGCCATGTACCTGTAAAGTAGCGGTGTAGCGGCAGGCGTCTTAAGATTGTTAAAGACCATTTGGGACTGCGATTAAAGAGGTAAATTAATTAACTTTTTAATTTGTGAAGTTAGGTGTTTCTGTCAAAGGGGTGAATTGAAGTTCTTTACGCAAAGAACCCATCCCAGCTTTGCAATATAGAAAAATCTGCCTCTAGTAATTTTTTGTCGTAGTGACATTAGTGACTCATACATATATAAGGTACTGTGGCGACCACTGCGCACAGACCTACGCAGCCTCCGTCTCGCCACTGAATAGTCCAGTGTGACACAGCTACTTGCTGCAACACGCTTCCGATACTAGACAGCGCCACGCAGTTTCACCGGAGGCTTACGTCACCACTGCTGGCTATATAACCCAAGCTACCAAGCTTGGTTTCATGTTTGTTTCTCTAACTTTCCGAAGCGCAGCGTCGGCATGCTTGCCCTGCTGCTGCTACTACGTTAATAAACATCGTTTCGTTTTATGTTGGCATCCGTCCTTCACCGACTTCGCATCCCACATCTGGTGACCCGGAAATCGAACTAACCGCACCGCCGTGGCCGACTCAGAACACCTCACCGCTCTCCGCCATCAGGTACAACAACTCCAACAGGAACTACTGACCCAGCAACAGCAGCAAGCTCGCAACGCTTCCACAAACGAGGCCGTGCCCACCGGCCCTGCTGAGGACGTCAGAAGTCCTACAGAAGCCACCCCACACGCTGCTTCCTGGCGTGTTGCTGTCAAGCTTCCGCCGTTTTGGGCGGACTCACCCGAGGTCTGGTTTGGCCAGGTCGAGGCCCAGTTCTCCCTGTCGCACATCAACCAAGACAGGACCCGCTACGACTACGTTGTCGCCCACTTGGACGCACGTTACGCCAACGAGGTCCGGGATATCCTCGCAAACCCGCCAACGGCTAACGCGTACGAACACCTGAAGACCGCACTTATCCGTCGCTTATCACTCTCAGAAGAACAAAAGATACGACAACTGCAGTCCACTGAGCTCGCTGAGCGCAACCCTTCGCAGCTCCTGCGCCACATGCGTGCGCTCGCGGGCAACATGCACGTACAGGATTCTTTCCTGCGATTGCTGTGGCTCCAACGACTCCCGCCGCACGCCCAGGCAATTCTGCAGGCACAGGTCAGGCTACCTCTCGACGAACTTGCGGAAATTGCTGATCGCGTCGTCGAGGCCTCCTTACCGCAGTTGTCGCCCACCACCCAGGCTGTCGCCGCACCGCTGAACACCACGGAGCTTGCGCGCCGTATCGACGACATCGATCGACGGCTCACCTCCATTCAACAACACCTGGGTGAACATCTTCCGATGTGTTAGCGCCGCCATTCTCCAAGCCGCGACCGAAACACCAACTCATTCCCGCAACCTGACATCAACGGTCCGTGCTACTACCACCGACGCTTCGGCGACAAAGCCCGCGAATGTCGTTCACCTTGTTCCATGGGACATGCGGAAAACCACAACGGCAGCTCGTAGAGACGGCCGCAAGCTGCCAACCCGGAGGCCGTCGCATCTTCGTCACCGACCAGATCACGAAGCAGCGTTACCTGGTCGACAGCGGTTCCGACATTTGCTGCTACCCGCGATCTCACCTTCAAGGCCCTCACCCGCCGACGTTTCGAGCTCAGCGCGGCAAACCGGTCCACAATCAAGACGTACGGCACGCTGCGCCTGCACATCCAGCTCAAGAACTCACGCCGCGACCTTCACTGGAACTTCGTCATCGCCGACGTCGCCGAGCCAATCATCGGCTCAGACTTCCTGGCTCACTACAACCTCCTTCCGGACTGCCGCAACCACCGGCTCATTGACGCGACAACGGGACACTCCACACAAGGCCAGCGAAGGACCGCCCAACAGCCAAGCATCAAGGTCCACAGTGTCGATGATCACTCGCCGTACCATGCCATCCTCACCGAGTTTCCCGGCTTGACGCGCCCAAGAGGACTGCCACGCAAAGTGCAGCACACCACCGTGCAGTACATGCGGACCTCTCCAGGCTCCCCGGTTTTTTGCCGTGCCCGTCGCCTTGCCCCAGACCGCATGCGCATAGCCAAGGCAGAGTTCGAAGCCATCCTCCCAGAAGGCATCGCCCGTCGCTCCGACGGCCCATGGGCCTCGCCACTTCACCTTGTCCCGAAGAAGACCGCTGGCTGGCGACCATGTGGGGACTACCGCACCCTCAACGCACGCACCATCCCGGACAGGTACCCAGTCCACCACATACAAGACTTCGCCCATCGCATTCATGGCTGCAACGTCTTCTCCATGCTAGACTTGGTGAAGGCTTACACGCAGATACCCGTCAACCCGGACGACATCACGAAAACCGCAATAATCACCCCGTTTGGCTTGTTCGAGTTTCCCTTCATGAGTTTTGGCCTTAGGAACGCTGGGCAAACCTTTCAGCGCTTCATCGACGAAGTCGTCCGTGGCCTCGACTTCTGCTTCGTCTGTCTTGACGACATATTGATCTTTTCACGTGACGCCGAAGAACAAACACCACGGGCACCTTCGTCTGTTGCTCCAACGCCTCGACGACCACGGCCTGCTCGTCAACGTCCAGAAGAGCACGCTCGTCGCTTCCACCGTCCATTTCCTCGGCCACGAAGTTTCGTCGGACGGAACTCGACCCCTGCCTGATCGCATCTCTGACTTGCAAAAGTACCCCCAACCCACCACCGCTAAAGACCTTCGCCGTTTCCTCGGCATGCTGAACTTCTATAGACGCTTCTTACCGCACGCCGCCGACTACCAGGCGCCCCTTCATGATGTCCTGGCTGGTCTACGTGGAAACCAACCCGTCACGTGGACACCGACTTTGGTGCAAGTTTTTGAGCAATGAAAGACTGCTCTCTGCACCGCCACGCTCCTCTCTCATCCCGTACCAGACACTTCCTTGGGACTCTTCACGGACGCCTCTGGTTTCGCCGTCGGCGCCGCCCTGATGGAACGCGTGGACAACACCTGGCACCCCTTGGCATTCTTTTCTAGGAAACTCTTAGCTCGGAAGGTGAGCCCTTCAATGGCCAGTTCCACCGACGATACCACGACCGCTGCCCGTACGAGTTCGCCAGCTTACTACAGAGAACTTCTGGCGATATAAGAAGCAGTGCAGCACTTTCGCCACGTTCTCGAAGCGCAGCACTGCACCATCTATACCAACCACAAAACCCTAACGTACGCCTTCTCTCAACGTCGCGATAAACTCCCGCCTGTTCAGCAGAACCAACTCTCGTTCATTGCACAGTTCACCACCGACATCCAACACATCAGCGGGAAAGACAACATGGTCGCCGAAGCGCTTTCACGTGTGGCCACCATCAGCTCGGTCCAAATAACAGCAGACATCATCGCCGAGACTCAGACCACGGACGCCGTGCTGCAGGAACTCATCAATGGCACGTCCTCACTTCAGCTAAAAGAAGTCCCCATTCCAGGGTCGGCAAGAACTATCTGCTGCGACATGTCGAAAGGACGAAGCAGGCCCTACGTGCCCCTGTGCCATGGCCGTGGTCTTTTCAACCAGCTCCACAACCTCACCATCCCGGCATACGTGCCTCTACATGCCTCGTGGCTGACCGCAATATCTGGCCCTCCATACAGCGGGATTGTCGCACGTGGGCGCACTCCTGCATTCACTGCCAGCGTGCAAAAATCACCAGGCACGTCCCGTCCCCACTCGGAACATTCGCTCAGCCCTCAGGTCGGTTCGAGCACGTCCACCTCGACATCATAGGACCATTTCCCCCGGCAGGACCCTAACGCTACTGCCTCACCGCCATCGACCACTAAACTCGATGGCCCGAGGCATGGCCTCTCGAGGGAATCACCGCGGAAGACGTCGCCTCGGCCTTCTTCTCCGGCTGGATTGCCCGTTTCGGCGCTCCCCGCCGCGTAACCACCGACCAAGGGCGACAGTTTGAGTCTCACCTATTCAGGCTCCTGGGATTGACCATCGGGTTTGAACGCTTGAGGACCACGAACTACCATCCCTGCGCCAACGCAATGATCGAGCGTTTTCACCGACAGTTCAAAGCCGCCATTATGTGCCACCCGGACTCAACCTGGCTCGAGGCCATCCCAGGTGTCATCCTCGGTCTTAGCGCCACCTTCAAGCCGGACATCCATGCTGCACCAGCAGAGGTCGTCTACGGGGAACCACTCCGTCTGCCAGGTGAATTTCTCGCAGCTCTGCCATCCAGCACTACGACATCAGACCCCACCGACTTCGTCGCCCGGCTCCGACGCACCAACGCTGCCTTACGCCCGCCTTATCCCCTGCAGCCCACCATAGCAAGCCCACGCATTTTGTGTTCAAAGAGTCGCGCATGCATGCTTTCCTGCGCGACGACACCGTCCGCCGGCCTTTCCAGCCACCCTACAGCGGACCCTATCTAGTCGTCCATCACGACGACAAGAACTTCACCTTGCCCTTGAACGGGAACGACGTCCACGTCTCGATTGACCGACTCAAGCCCGCATACATCGCGGCGAACGAACCTGGCAGCGCCACTCTTTCAACTGGCTTCCTTCCACAGCCACCGACGTCGCAGCCCGCTCCTTTCACGACACGCTCTGGACGTCTGGTACGCCTCCCAGATTTCTACAGACCCTGAGGGCTCTGCACTCCGCCGGGGGGTGATGTGGCGACCACTGCGCACAGACCTACGCAGCCTCCATCTCGCCACTGATTAGCCCGGCGTGACACAGCTACTTTCTGCAACACGCTTCCGATAAAAGACAGCGCCACGCAGTTTCACCGGAGGCTTACGTCACCACTGCTGGCCATATAACCCAAGCTACCAAGCTTTGTTTCATGTTTGTTTCTCTAACCTTCCGAAGCGCAGCATCGGCATGCTTGCCCTGCTGCGGCTACTACCTTAATAAACATCGTTTCGTTTTATGCTAGGATCCGTCCTTCACCGACTCCGCATCCCACAGTACGTTGTAACGGTTACAGATATCAGTTACTTGTAACCCATATAATTGTATATATTATACAGGTTACGCTGTAGCCTTGTATATCTCAAAATTGTATGTAACTTATAAAGAGGTGTTTTTAAGGGTTACGTCAGTTACTGATATCTTTTAGTTTTGATTGCACTCTATTTACACCGGGCGTTTCAAGAAATGTGCCGAAAATTTTCAAAAATCCCGGAAATGCGATATTTGCTGGCTACCTTGAGAATTGCTTGCGCTGTAGCGGCAGGCATCTTAAGATTGTTAAAGACCGCACTTAGGAGTGTAATTAAAAATTAAACTAATTAACTCTTTAACTGGTGAACTTAGGTGGTTGTATCAAAGGAGTGAAATGAGGTTTTACATGCGAAGAACCCATGCCAGCTTTGATATATAAAAAAGCAGCCTGTAGTAATTATTGTGTCTTAGTGAAATTCAACCAAATTCAAATTGATCAGCCTGTGAAATCCATGAAATTTGGTTGAATGTCACTACGACAAAAAATTACTAGAGACAGATTTTTCTATACTTTAAAGATGGGATGAGTTCTTTGCGTAAAGAACTTCAATTCACCCCTTTGAAAGAATCACCTAACTTCACTAATTAAAAAGTTAATTAATTGAAGTCTTTAATTGCATTCTCCAATGGTCTTTAACAATCTTAAGACGACTGCCGCTACAGTGCAAGCAATTCTCAAGGCAGCCAGCAAATATCGCATTTTCGCGATTTTTTAGAATTTTCGGCACATTTCTTGAAACACCCGCTATAGCCAACGTTAGGTTCACTGTAATGAGGTTTACAATGGTACTGTCACGTCTGGCAATTGTTCTCACGAAAGATTGTGATGCCAAAATTGGGATTCTGATAAAATCACATCGCCGATATTTCGATGCATTTCAACAAGTCATTGAAGAGTGGATAACGCTTTCTTGCACTGCTGCTTTACTCGTATATGGCTTCACAATCTGTCCCATTACTCAATCTTCTACACAGATTCTCTCATGAGAACCGACAAGTCGACAAATCACACTACTTACCAAATTTGTGGGCAAGATTTCTAGACATGAAACATCGCCTAAATATTGAAAACTGGCTGTGAAACAGAGTGCTATCAAAACAAAAAAGAATGTCCATATAAGTAGCTAAAGTATCCTGAAAAATCAACACACTCTTTTGAATACTGTCTGGGCTTCCCCACTCACATAAGCCTGCTGCAGTTTTTTCACACATATATACTGCCACTCACTCGGGTATTCCTTCGGCATTGGGGTAGCTGGTAGAGGGTGGACGGTTGGTGGTTCTAACCCTCAAAAGTTTTCAATTTTGCATGTACGCGCACATTCGCAAACATGCACGACTACACGCAGTGACGAGAAACGGTTGTGGTAGCTATATTTTGTATTTATTTCAGGCTGGCTGGTATTAAAACAGGTGAGTTCAATCACACTGCGAAGCTCTCCGGGCAATATCTCGGATATCAATGGCATTTCGAATGAACTTGAAGGCAATTCCATTAGTGAACTTCCTAACTTTGTCTGAACTTTTCAAACAAGGTATTCCTTTACACATTTTTTAATTTTCTCAAAAAAAGCACCGTCAGGTACGAAATTCTTTATTTAAACATCTCTTCTTTGCAAGATGTAATATCTAAAGCAGGGTAACACGTAGTGTCAGAGCCCTACAGCTATGCAGAACACAAAATATAAAAGACACAAAAGATGTCATCAATACAGCTACATAAAGTAATTCAGCTGCATTACTACACAAACACAGATAGCAGAGAAAAGTTCTGCAGCTCAAATTACATTTTTATGCTTCAGAAAGGCCAAAAAACATTTCAGGCGCCCACAAACCACACTTTTTGGTGGCCTATCTCCTGCCAATGCAATTGTCTGCACAAGAGCAAGCATCTGGGAATACGCAATGGGATACTGTAAGTTCTTTATATAATACACCAAAAGACCAAAAATAAGTGCCCGCGGTAATCCATATGTGGAGACAGAGATGACTTCGGCTTGGCGGCCAGCAAAAACGCAGACTTTGTCAGGAGTGCAGTGAATGTGAGGCGTTGATATTTGAAGTTCATCACCAGGCAATTCCGTCTACAAAAAGAAATAACAGACTACATAAACTACTAGCCAAAGATTGTTGGTGGTGCAGAGTATGGTATGCATGCGCTTGCCTACAGAATAAAATTAAGATATGTGCCAATAAGGGCAAAATGAGAACAGCGAGTTATTAATGCTGGCACTAGCAAACCATATATTCAGTGTTACAACAAACCACAAGTGGGAGTGTTGTGGTGCAAGGTACAAAAATTTTAAACAGGTTTTTCAGAGGCACAAGTACATCTTTTTGCGTATCTACGAGAGGGCTCAAGCCGCAAAATATGAGTGTTGAAGAGTGTGTCCACGTATCTCATATATCAGAACTGTGCCCAACGTTGCCTTGTATGTGCTTCATAACATCCACCAGTGTGCAGACCCGTTCTTTCTTTTCAGAGAAAACGTCTACCACATCATTGAGTTCGCTCTCGAGTCTTGCTATGTTAGCATTGAACCAAAGTTCCACCTCGATGCAAAACTGCAACAAAGCAATTTAGGACATTGAGAACCATCACTCCTATGGAAACAGGCTTAAATTACTGTTAGGCGTCATAAAAATCAGCTGTACAGATGTGAACACTAATGTTCATTAAGTTTATCAGCTGATTTCCTAAAAACTATTCGACATTGGTAGCCATTAAAGCTGACATTTTTTATAGTGGCTCATTTTTAATAAACACCTTTTGCAGATTTGATTAAAATTTGATGAATTTCCAGACCGCGGTGCCGGCGATGCCGCAAGCACAGTGTAGCGTTCACAGTCACAACCCACTTTTTTGCAGCGGCCGCGCGCTATTCTAATTAAGTCCACGTTCAACGCTTACATGTTCGGAAGCGCGTCCAACGGGAATATTAATATAGATTTGGCGCGAAGCCGGCGACGCGAGGTAACACGCACGGCCAACACCATGCACCAATCACGACGCCATCTACGTAACGCCTTCCCGACAAGCAGCGCTGCAACATGAATACATGTAGAGATACCATCGAAACATGGCCGCTGCTTCTGCCCCGAAGCACGATTCAAACTTTCGGATCCCGCTACTCGCACTTAAATTAGACCACGTCTATTGTGAGTAAAATAAAACGAATGTTTGTGACCAAAGTTCGCTCTTAGCAGGAGTTTTGCTGTATTGAAGACTATCATTTTTTTATAGAAGCGTGGCGAAAGAGATAATTGTTGCTTCAGACGACTGTCTATTTCATCAATCCACAAGTCTCCTCGGCAATGAAGCGGCAGTATGTGGCTTTTCGGTGTACCAAGACCGCGCTGGCGAGAATTGGCGCGTTGGGCCACCAGTGTCAATGTACAATACAGCAACGAATGACGTATTGCAGATGTTTTTTTCGGTCCATTTTATGTCATTCCAGTTTGTTCAGACGCTTGCTCGCGCCGCAACCAAGTTTGTTCAAATAATAGATATTTTTAGCCGAGTGTCGCTTACGCTCAGCCCCGCTTGAGTGTAATAGAAGCATTTTGAGTGCAGAGTTACTCTATATGCAGTTACTCAATTTGAGTGGGCCGAACAGCCGGTTCCGGGCTTGCTTGGGAGTGAGGCGGGGTGTGTGGAAATCCTATACATAGTTCTCATGTGACGTCACAGATAGGTTCTCTGCGCTATCTACCTCTAGATGGCTGCCACCGGGACTTTTATCTCATTAGAGAGTGTCAGTGTAGGGGACGACGCACAGTCATTCTGCCCCTGTGTTATTTTGTGCTCTCCCGCTTTCTTCTGTTCGCTAGCTGCGTCAAGGGAAACACAAACGAACGCTAAAGGGCTCCTGCATTAATGTAATGTCATGGTTTCTCACTCCACGCGGTTTACACGGCATTTCAACCAGGTTGTGCTCCAAGATGGCTAACAAAGTGACGTCAATGAAAACTGCGATGCGGTCGAAGTGAATCGGGTTGTGTTGTTTGGGCTGTCAGGCACACGTTCCCTTCGAATCGTCCTTGTAGAATGCAGACCACGTTCGGGAGGGACGCCGATGGGCATTCTTTGCGTCGCTCTAACGTCCCCACCACGTCACACAACGTCACGGTACGTGATGACGTCATTACATCATCGCTTAGTAAAAAGTGAGCCCATCATGAAGGCGGTGCAGAACCAGGGAAGGTGCAGAAAGTTTGCAATGTATCCCGTCCTGGAGGCAGTCCAAAACCACATTAGGTGCATAAAACTTTCGCAGGTGGACGTGGGAGAATGAATACATTGACGGAGAAGAAAAAGGTGGCTTTCGCCTTCTCATACGGATACGCCTTCTCATACGCCTTCTCATTGTGATACTCGAGAAGTCGGTTATTGTAAGTCTTGCAATATTCGTCGTTATTTTCGCACAACATTTGCCTGCGGGCTAGTTCCGGTATGGCATCCTGCTTATTCCTTGAGTGAGGCGCCTTGAGGCTTAATTTGTAACTCAGTAATGTGCACGTTCTTATTAGGCCGACTAACCATGCGGGCACGAAGGCAATTTAGCCTGCACTTTGCTCATGTGTAATTTGCGAACTTCCACTTCATTAGTTAGGCCTCCTTGGAATCTCGGTTATAAGTTACCAAAAAAGTGTATGCATTACACATGGGTTACAATATACAAGTTACATGCCGGGGTAACGGATAAATTTCCGAGGTAACCGATAAACGCATCCATTCGCAATTTATTTCGGCAATGTAACCGATAGAACGAGACGGAAATAATGAAAACATGAAAAATGCGAACGATGTAACTCTAATTTTATCCGTTACTCACTTTTATCAGTATATGCTATGTTACCGTGGTAAGAGTGTACTATCGACGAGCTATTTACATACACCATTTACCGCTCGCGGCACGCAGAGCTCGGAGGTTCACTCAACCGCGAGATGGTGAGAAGGGCGCCCTTTAGACGTGGTGGTTGCTGCTATGCTAGATACATCGGATATTGTGAAAATGAGACGTGGTGGAAGGACAAGATATACAGGCAAAGTGCTAGAGTTATGTGCCCCTTGACTATGTGCATAATTATTATTTATTTTGATTAATATAGGACGCCAATAGCAAGACCGCCAGGTACAGAGGGTAATTGGCCACACATATAATTATCATCACCAAAAGAAGTCGCTCCGTTTGTGCTCCGTAGGAGTTCGGATGCGCACTTCAAGGGTCTCTATAGTCGGTGACAGCCTAAGAATGAATATAAGCTCCGCGCACGAGGCCGTATTGCTGATATTTTGCATGCCTCCGCGCTACACAGAAAGTAGTTCTTAAACAATAGCAATAATTTTCACGCATGTAAACATTATCTTGCAATACTGCATTGATACTGAAATAAAGAAAGCAAAGCTAGATAAAAAAAAAATTGTGAAGGCACGGTGTTCAGCGTCAGCTTAACAATATATCTGTTCTTTAAACCGCACCTCCCGCCGCGGTCATCTCGGAGTCTACGAAGATGTAATTGTACATCTCAAAGGTGATGTTTCTGCGCAGTACCTATTTAGGTATTAAAACAAAGATGCCAGACGTAACGTAAAATTTATAATAAAGGAATTACTTTTTAAGATTTTATAAAACAAAAGAGCGACATTAATCACATTTAATAAGATCGTTTGTAATTTTTTACGAAACTTTCGCCACCAGTTTCCTTGACTGGCTGCTGTAACTACGGCAACTGTGACTCAAAGCGAAGCATGGCGAAGTGGTCCGAGATTGCCTTCGTGAATTTCGACTCCTGTGTTGCCGTAAATACCGCATTTGCGTCTGTAGTCCCCGTGCTTGTTATCGTGTTTGAGGTAAAGGCCAAGGCTTCATTTGACGTCTTGTTTCAACGGAATAAAAGCGTGTAGCTGACATGGTGTTTAACTGTGGCGGTCATATTTGCATGTGTTGCCGTTACGTTCACGCCAAGGATATGTACCCTGCTAAAGTGGCCTTGACTAAAGGCTTTACCTGGGATTGTTTCTCGCTTCGAAAACTTGCACTGTCGCCGGCACGACCCCTTCTTTATTTATTATGTATTCATTACGCATCGCCCCAGTAGGTAATACAGCAGGGGGGCCCACTTTTGCTGGAAGAGGGGCCCTACCTTCTATGTATGTGTGGGCCTCTGCAATTATATATATATATATATATATATATATATATATATATATATATATATATATATATATATATATATATATATATATATATATATATATATATATATATATATATATATAGACACGTAGATTGTGAAGAGGCTATCTTCGGTTGCCGTATAACAGGAAAAGGATATACGCTTCTAAAAAAAGTTTATTTCTCACTGTGTTGATCGAGACCGACCTTTAACAAGCTAAAATTTACGAGGCTTCGATGCGCTTTTACAGCATCGCCGTCCAAGCTGGCAGAGAGAGAAAAGAAATGAAAATAAAAAAAATGTGAAAATGAAAAAAGAGTAGCCAAAAGACCACGCGTATACACTCGCACATATAAAGGACACGTGCATCCTCGAGGAAATAGTAGGAAAACACAGAAATGTATACATAGATAATCCCGGTGAACACAATCAGTAAGTACATTCCTTTGTCAATTGTCAAGCCCCACCTCTCCAGCTCCCCCTCTTCATTTGTTCGTGAAGCATAGTGATGGGGTGAGGCTTCACAAGAAGGGATGAGCGTTTATTTAAAAAAAGGTCTACGGACTACAGGCTTCACTAGAGTCTACTGTAGTTTAATATAAACAAATTATCACTTCGTAATGCACAGAATACACGCGAAATTCGAAAAACGCACGTTAGACAAAAGCAAGAATTCCAAATATGATATCGTGAAGTAGGATGCAGTGCCATTAACAACAAAAGCTTTTTATTTTTTCACGCAATAATAGTTTTAACGGCGTCACTTTAGTTAAGATCACAATGCATGCATTCGAAAGTTCCTGCGTCACAACGATATTATGTAGCGCGCATCATTTCGCGGTTTGTAGACAACGATTACCTCGCACGGCGTTTTTCATTGCAAGGTGTTCGTGCATCGAGCGTGAGACTTACGCGACGGGCACTTCAACCTAGCACATCATTCTGGGCTGGTGGCACTGAATTCCGTTAAGACGACGCAACTGCCCCAACAGGCACACGTCACATACACACACGCACCGGCTGACCACAATTATCTTCTTATAATGCACACACCACTGCATATTCACACCTGGTTTGTTTACTTTCGCATTGTGTTGCGCTAACGCGTTGTGTTGGTCGCTTACTTTCTCTCACGCTTCATCCGTACATACGTCACTCTTATAGTCACAGACCACGGCGCATATCACACACTCACGGACATGTGGCAACGCTAATGCCATGGCGTTTGCGGGCGGTAAGTCGTACACAGACGCGCACATTCCAACTTCACTTCACTGCACACGAACAAACGCGACGACTATCGCCGATGTGGTGACCCTCAGGCGATATGCTTGGTGTATCCGAGCGATGGAGGGAACACACGCCGTGTTGCAACTTGACGCTGCCGAAACGACGGAACGCGCTAAAGCGTTGTAAAACACCCCGAGCTGCTGCCGCTTCGGTGCACTTGAAACGCGGCACAGCCACAAGCTTCTACTGCATCGAATGACGACCGGAAAGGATGATGCTGGGTACTTGCGTATAACAGTAGGAAAGAGCTTCTTCTGGGAGAAACAAACACCGCAAGAAATACGAATTGCCGGATCTCGGTCTCGATGAAGCGGTACAGCGGTACCTCGCCTCTCGTCGCGAACGGCGCCATGTTGCATTTTTCATTGGTTCGTCTTAACCATAACGTCATGGTAAAGAGCGGCCGTAGTTGGACGCGCATAATACAAATGGACAGCGGTACAGTTTACTTTTTATTCTTAGCTTGTCACCGACTATAGTACAGTTGCGCGCGTCTGACTTTTACTTTGCGTTATAGGGCATGGTCGCCAGTGCTCGAGCGCTTATCGCGTGAGGGGGATGGGGGGTTCTACGTCTTTTGCTTTCACAAGGTATAGGCCACACAAAAGTCACTTCGCTTCATGCAGCGGCCGTGTTTGCGAACAGAGTGAGCTGGTAGCTACAAAACCCAAAGTAGGAGCTAGTTGGTCTTACTTAGTCGACACTTGCAGCATGCTGCTCAAAGGCAAATAAGCAGCAAGTGTGATAGTCGTTAATACGCGCTCGTCCTGTGTGTACCTCTGCGTTATTTTCGCGCGTCCTTCTCTGTGTTTCAGCACTGCAAGTGTCGAGCTGTCAGAATTGTTAGTTTACACTCCTCCAGTGTGTGTTCTTTTGGTGCATCTTTTCTGCTTGACCAGCGCGCTACAAGTGACGCGCTGCTTGGTGTTCTTCGTGTGACTTTCTATATGGTGGAGTAGTTTCTCTCGCATGCGTTCAGTTTTTTGCTTGCATAGAAAACTGGATGCAGCACTCCCTTCTCTTCCTGCATAAGTACAGCTCCTAGAGCGTTGTCTGAGGCGTCCGTACGCAGGACAAACTCCTTGCTCACGTTCGGTGCAAGTAAGACGGGCGACTCTTCCATTCGCTTCTTTAGCTGTCGAAATGCTGCCTCCCCCTTTGCTGTCCACTT